>NW_024070206.1:934169-980845 GCF_014754425.2 Oryx dammah | reverse complement strand
TGTCTGTGTGTGTGTGAAGGGGGGTTGGGGGCGGTAGGGTGTGTGTGTGCACAGCGGTGCACGCAGGCTCCGCTCTGTGGGTTTGGCCGCCCCTGGAGCTGTGGAGGCTGTGGCCGCCATGCTTTGTGAAGCGCTTTTCCCACCCGGATCTATCATGAAATGTGTTTGCTTTCACAGAAAGCTTTCTGGTGAGCAGTTTTGCTCAGAGAGGGGAGAGGGTTTGGGGGCTTGTGGTGGAAGGGGCGAAAAGGCGTCTTAGAAACTTAGTCGCCTGGGCTGACGGGATGGGCAGTGAGGCCCTTCTGACAGAAACGCCAGCAGGCTGGGCTGCGCCGCTTCTGTGTCAGAAGGCAGTGGCCTTGTCCTTTCTCCTCTGATTTGCTGGAAGAGGAATTTGATGACATGCTCCATGTACCAAATTCCGCATGTAAGTTAAGAGAGAAGCAGCCGAGTAGAGGTGGGCGTTTCTGTGTTGTGTGATAGAAAGCCTCAGATTGCTGTCCTCTTCTCAGGATCCCTGATGTGTCTCTAGGACTAAAACAAGCTTCTTGAGATTAACAACCCGCAGGTTCTAGTTTCTGAGTTAGCCAGGTAGTGCTTTGGAATAACTCAGGAGTCAAATGAGCTAATAATTACTTTTTGTAGGGTGTCAAGGTTTAGACATTGTATCCTTTTTGTTTGCTGTCCTTTGGAAAGACGATCATTATAAATCCGTTCATTCTGTGTAGATGAAGAAAAGTTGAAAGCACTTTGCCTCTGTGACTGGCCGACACGTCCAGAATCTGATCCCATCATTCTCTGTGAGCTGCCCTGGCCCTTTCTTTTCTTTTTTCTTTTTAGGTTCTTACCCAGACTAGTCTTCTCCATAAATTACTCCTTTCCCTGGAGAAAAGAGGGACAAGTATAGATAGAAAGCTGCTTTAGTATTGTACTGGTAAGGCCGTTTGTAACTGCTTTGGTTCTGTTGAGCTGGGCATTCACTGTCAGGGGTTTCTTAGAACGTGCTGCTCTCAGTTCAGGTGACGGTTCTTGCTTACTCTCCCTTAGCCAGCCCTCCTTGCCGTTTCTTCACATCTGGTTAACCAGAAACATGATTTGTGAGACAGTTTAGTTTTTCCTTTTTATGTGTGCTAACTGGGAACCCAGGTTAACGTTTCTTTCATTTGTTTTTCTTTTTATTTTAAAATGTTTTAGCCTAGTTTGTATGTGTGTGCTTAGTCACTCAGTCATGTCTGACTCTTTGCAACCCCATGGATTGTAGCCCACCAGGCTCCTCTGTCCATGGGATTCTCCAGACAAAAACATGAGTGGGTTGCCATTCCCTTCTCCAGGGGATCTTCCCAACCCAGGGATCCAACCCGGGTCTCCTGCACTGCAGGCGGATTCTTTACCACTGAGCCATCAGGGGCTTAGACTGTGTTACACTAAAAATTCCCAAATGATTTTAGTGGCTTAAAAATAGCAAAGGTTTAATTCCTGCTTGTGTTATTGACTGTGCATTGCCAGTGGGTGGGGGTAAGAGGGGGTCTGCACTCAGGAATCCAGGCTGATGGAGCAGATGCTCTCCAGATCGTTGCGAGTTGCCTGACAGAGGGGAAAGAGATGCAGAGAGCGTCATCTCACATGGCTTATGTGACCCGACCCCACACAACCACAAGGAGCCAAGAAGAGCAGCCCTCCCAAGTGCCCAGAAGGGAGGCCCACCCCACAGCAGGGTCATTTAGGATGCCTCTGGCTGCACACGATGGACAGCCTGAATCAAGCAAGCTTAAATCATGAGGGAATGTAGGATGTCACAACGCTGAGAAGCTGGAAGTCGATGGGGTCCAGACAGCAGGTGGTATGCTCAGCAGCTCAGGGACACCTTCAAGGACTGGAGTCCTTTCTGTCTCTCAGCTCCACCAGGTCGGTGTCCCTCTTGGTCAGAAGCTGCTTCAGCGGTTCCAGTTGGCACTTCCAGTCATGGTAACGTCTCAGAAGAAAACACAGAAGAACAGCATTCTTCCCAGAGACCTTTCCCAGAAGCCCCCAGTCAGAGGTCTCATCTTTCACACGTGCGTTCTGAAGCAGCTACGATGGTGAGTTTAGAAACGATGGTCTCCTTGTTGGAGGCAAAACGAGAGGGGCTTCCCCTGAAGCACATGACTGGGGGCAGGAGAGGTGGGCACTTAACAGAAAGAGGGTTCAGTCAAGGGTGCTGCGGAGCGAGCTGCCAGCAACGTCGGCTACATCCTCCGCAGCCTGGATGCTTGTGGTTGAGGCTTTCATCTCTAGAGGTGATGTTCATGCATCTAGGTAATAGGTAATCTGTCTAGAGATCGAGTCGTCTACCTAGACGTAGTCATTTCTTAATAAGTGTTAAATGGTACATAGAATGGAGATTTGTGTGGCCAAGAGGTAACCTTTAAACCTCTTTTTCAAATAGTTGAGCAGATACAGGACTGTTTTCACAAAAGTCAGCATTATACGCAAAGCGCTGCAGTAGGGGCCGGGTAACACATCACAGAAAAGAAAAGTCCTCAAAGGCATCATCCGTTTATAGATCTCCTACCAGATCAGCTGCTTACACTAAACGAACCAGAAACGGGCGTTGCTTCTAGTATCTCTGCAAGTTCAGTTTTCACTTGGATGGGATAAAGCTCCAGTGTAACTAGCTTTGATTCATCTCTTGCTCTCTGTAGAGATACGGTAGTAATGTTATAGTGACTTTCCCTGCTGTGCTTCAGATAAGGCTTGGTATTTCTCTGAGGTTTAGAGAAAGGTGTACCCCTCGTCCAAGGTAAGGAGCAGCGGCTGTGCTTTGCTGGAGCAGCCGTGAAGAGATACCCCACGCCCAAGGTAAGAGAAACCCAAGTAAGATGCTAGGTATTGCAAGAGGGCATCAGAGGGCAGACACACTGAAACCATACTCACAGAAAACTAGTCAATCTAATCACACAGAACACAGCCTTGTCTAACTCAGTGAAACCAAGCCATGACTGGGGGGCAACCCAAGACGGGCGGGTCATGGTGGAGAGGTCTGACAGAATGTGGTCCACTGGAGAAGGGAATGGCAAGCCACTTCAGTATTCTTGCCTTGAGAACCCCATGAACAGTATGAAAAGGCAAAATGATAGGATACCGAAAGAGGAACTCCCCAGGTCAGTAGGTGCCCCATATGCTACTGGAGATCAGTGGAGAAATAATTCCAGAAAGAATGAAGGGATGGAGCCAAAGCAAAAACAATACCCAGTTGTGGATGTGACTGGTGATAGAAGCAAGGTCCGATGCTGTAAAGAGCAATATTGCATAGGAACCTGGAACGTTAGGTCCATGAATCAAGGCAAATTGGAAGTGGTCAAACAAGATGGCACGAGTGAACGTTGACATTCGAGGAATCAGCGAACTAAAATGGACTGGAATGGGTGAATTTAACTCAGATGACCATTACATCTACGACTACGGGCAGAAATCCCTCAGAAGAAATGGTGTAGCCATCATGATCAACAAAAGAGTCTGAAATGCAGTACTTGGATGCAATCTCAAAAATGACAGAATGATCTCTGTTCGTCTCCAAGGCAAACCATTCAATATCACAGTAGTCCAAGTCTATGCCCCAACCAGTAATGTTGAAGAAACTGAAGTTGAATGGTTTTATGAAGACCTACAAGACCTTTTAGAACTAACATCCAAAAAAGATGTCCTTTTCATTATAGGGGACTGGAATGCAAAAGTAGGAAGTCAAGAAACACCTGGAGTAACAGGCAAATTTGGCCTTGGAATGCGGAATGAAGCAGGGCAAAGACTAATAGAGTTTTGCCAAGAAAATGCACTGGTCATACCAAACACCCTCTTCCAACAACACAAGAGAAGACTCTACACATGGACATCACCAGATGGGCAACAGCGAAATCAGACTGATTATATTCTTTGCAGCCAAAGATGGAGAAGCTTTATACAGTCAACAAAAACAAGACCAGGAGCTGACTGTGGCTCAGATCATGAACTCCTTATTACCAAATTCAGACTTAAATTGAAGAAAGTAGGGAAAACCACTAGACCATTCAGGTATGACCTAAATCAAATCCCTTCTGATTATACAGTGGAAGTGAGAAATAGATTTAAGGGCCTAGATCTGATAGATAGAGTGCCTGATGAACTGTGGAATGAGGTTCGTGACATTGTACAGGAGACAGGGATCAAGACCATCCCCATGGAAAAGAAATGCAAAAAAGCAAAATGGCTGTCTGGGAAGGCCTTACAAATAGCTGTGAAAAGAAGAGAGGCAAAAAGCAAAGGAGAAAAGGAAAGATATAAGCTACTGAATGCAGAGTTCCAAAGAAAAGAAGAAGAGATAAGAAAGCCTTCTTTAGCAATCAATGCAAAGAAATAGAGGAAAACAACAGAATGGGAAAGATTAGAGATCTCTTCAAGACAATTAGAGATACCAAGGGAACATTTCATGCAAAGATGGGCTTGATAAAGGACAGAAATGGTCTGGACCTAACAGAAGCAGAAGATATTAAGAAGAGGTGGCAAGAATACACGGAAGAACTGTACAAAAAAGATCTTCACGACCCAGATAACCATGATGATGTGATCACTAATCTAGAGCCAGACATCTTGGAATGTGAAGTCAGGTGGGCCTTAGAAAGCATACACTACGAAAAAAGCTAGTGGAGGTGATGGAATTCCAGTGGAGCTGTTTCAAATCCTGGAAGATGATGCTGTGAAAGTGCTGCACTCAATATGCCAGCAAATTTGGAAAACTCAGCAGTGTCCACAGGACTGGAAAAGGTCAGTTTTCATTCCAATTCCAAAGAAAGGCAATGCTAGAGAATGCTCAAACTACTGGACAATTGCAGTCATCTCACATGCTAGTAAATTCATGCTCAAAATTCTCCAAGCCAGGCTTCAGCAATACATGAACCGTGAACTTCCTGATGTTCAAGCTGGTTTTAGAAAAGGCAGAGGAACCAGAGATCAAATTGCCAACATCCAGTGGATCATGGAAAAAGCAAACGAGTTCCAGAAAAACATCTATTTCTGCTTTATTGACTATTCCAAAGCCTTTGACTGTGTGGATCACAATAAACTGTGGAAAATTCTGAAAGAGATGGGAATACAAGACCAGCTGACCTGCCTCTTGAGAAATCTGTATGTAGGTCAGGAAGCAACAGTTAGAACTGGACATGGAACAACAGACTGGTTCCAAATAGGAAAAGGAGAACGTCAAGGCTGTATATTGTCACCCTGATTATTTAACTTATATGCAGAATACATCATGAGAAATGCTGGACTGGAAGAAACACAAGCTGGAATCAAGACTGGCGGGAGAAATATCAATCACCTCAGATATGCAGATGACACCACCCTTATGGCAGAAAGTGAAGAGGAACTATAGAGCCTCTTGATGAAAGTGAAAGAGGAAAGCGAAAAAATTGGCTTAAAGCTCAACATTCAGAAAACGAAGATCATGGCATCTGGTCCCATCACTTCATGGGAAATAGATGGGGAAACAGTGGAAACAGTCAGACTATTTTTGGGGGCTCCAAAGTTACTGCAGATGGTGACTGCAGCCATGAAATTAAAGGACGCTTACTCCTTGGAAGAAAAGTTATGACCAACCTAGATAGTATATTCAAAAGTAGAGACATTACTTTGCCTACTAAGGTCCGTCTAGTCAAGGCTATAGTTTTTCCTGTGGTTGTGTATGGATGTGAGAGTTGGACTGTGAAGAAGGCTGAGCGCTGAAGAATTGATGCTTTTGAACTGTGGTGTTGGAGAAGACTCTTGAGAGTCCCTTGGACTGCAAGAAGATCCAACCAGTCAATCCTAAAGGAGATGAGCCCTGGGATTTCTTTGGAAGGAATGATGCTAAAGCTGAAACTCCACCTCATGCAAAGAGTTGACTCATTGGAAAAGACTCTGATGCTGGGAAGGATTGGGGGCAGGAGGAGAAGGGGACGACAGAGGATGAGATGGCCGAATGGCATCACTGACTCGATGGACGTGAGTCTGAGTGAACTCCGGGAGATGGTGATGGATAGGGAGGCCTGGCATGCTGCGATTCACGGGGTCACAGAGTCGGACATGACTGAGTGACTGAACTGAACTGAACTCAACTGTGCTAGCTCCTCCCTGCCTCTCTAGCGCAGGCTGGGCTGGCGGCGTGCTCGTGCTCAGGCGTGTCTGACTCTTTGCAACTCCACGGGCTGTAGCCCACCAGGCTCCTCTGTCCATGGGATTCTCCAGGCAAGAACACTGGAGTGGGTTGCCATGCCCTCCTCCAAGGGATCTTCCCGACCCAGGGATCGAACCCATGTCTCCTGTGTCTCCAGCATTGCAGGAGGATTCTTCACCATTGAGCCACCGGGGCAGCCCCAACTTCCACCCATTTTGATGAGATGGCCGCATGTTAACTCCTAAAAACCTTGTTTCTCTTCTGTTCTTGTAGAGTTGCTCTTCGCTCCTCTGTCCAGCCTCTGAGATGCCCAGGAAAGGGTGCTGATCCCTGAGACAGGCAGTGTGGCACACCAGGTGGAGGTGTCCCTTCCCTCCTACAGCTTCGTGTTTGCTGTTTCTTTGATTCTTTAGCAGGACTCCAGGGGCCAGCCCTGCAGCTCCTCTCCTGGCAGAGGACAGGTGATCCCCTTGGTACTTGCTCTGGGTCACCCCACGCTTGTTTCCAGCATTGCCTTTTAGCTCTCAGCCTTCCTCCCTGGCTTGCTCTTTCACCTGTTTGCAGGCTTGTGTGAACAGATCAACCTGTGAGTAGTGCTTCTTGCAAATACCTTTTCATCTCGCCTGTTTGATTCTAGAACCTTAAGGTATCTGTTTTTATGAGCAAGGCCTTTTTCATTTGTGTGTTTAGGGTTTGAGAGGAGTAAGTTCAATTAGTTTTCAGCTGTGGATAGTTCCACATTATGGGCACTTCAAAATAAATACTCCTAGATTAGAGAATGGTGAAGACAGCTTGCAGTTTGACCCCCGTGAACTGGTTTCCATGAGTGTAAAATGCTTTTCTTCTCCAAGTACTTGAAAAATATTCTGTGAATGTAAAGTCCATTATTATTAGATAGCAGTTATCTTTTTTCCCAGTTCTAAGAAAATTTATTACTTGGATGACAGAATTACTTGATTGTAGTGGTGAACTCTTTATTTTTTTTAACCTTTCAGGGTGTTTATCACAGTAAATCATACCCTCGTCACCTTGTCATCCAGGAAATTGATGCATAGCTTTTTTTAAATTTAAAGATGAAATGGAACACCTCATTCAGGGACAGTGAACTGACATTCATCTCCAAGATGAGAACACGGGCAGAGAGAAGCAGAGTAACTCGATGGAGAACGTGTGTGTGATAGGGCTTCCCCTGTGGCGCCAGTGGTAAAGAACCCGCCTGCCAGAGCAGCAGACGCAGGAGGCCTGGATTTGGTCCCTGGTCGGGAAGATCCCCTGGAGGAGGGCATGGCAACCCACTCCAGTATTCTTGACTGGAGAATCCCATGGACAGAGGAGTCTGGTGGGCTGCTGTCCATAGGGTTGCAAAGGGTCAGACACGACTGAAGTATCTTAGTGTGTACACGCACGCACACGCACACACACACACACGCACACACACACACACGCACACACACACGTGCGCGTGCACGCACGTCTAATAAAGGGGCAGCTTTCTGTACTCAAGCATGCTGTTACACCTCTAGTCTCGTCTTCATCTTTTCTTTTAGCTTTTCTCTCTTTCTCTCCTTTCGTATAGTTCATATCTTGCTTAGAAAAAAATGAGAGGAAGGTCAGAACTATGCATTTCTTCCACATTTTTATTCTTTTTTAGTGAAACTTATCTTTAACAGAACTTTTAACTTTCAGTGAAACTTTTGATGAACTTATCTTTTTAAATGAAAGAAAAATACAAAAGCAAAATCTTTATTCTTCCTCTACTTTTTTGTGTAGTTACAGAAACCCATAATTACCCACCAACGACAAAAAAAAGTAGAGTTTCTTTTGCTGAAGTGGTATCTTAACTTTCGAAATGTTTTTCAGTGAATTGGTCTGAGGCAGAGCTGAAACATCTTGCTATTAAGTTTATTACTTTCCTTACTTTCCTGAAAATTTCAGTTAAGGTCTACACTTGAATTTTGCTTGTGGAAAACTTATACAACTGGAGTGAACTATTTCCTTAAGAGTTTTTTTTTTTTAAAAAGAAGCACTCTTTTAATTTCCTCCCAACTATGAAAATTCTTTCCTTCTGAGGATAATGAGTGCAAATTAACTTCTTTTCATATGGTGATTTTGTGATAGAAGGGTTGTAAGGTTAAATCTCTGCAGAATGGAGGCTCTTGTTGAATCCACTTCTTTATAAACCAAGAAGAAAGGAAAATCTTGTGTCTTGATACAAATGTAATGTTTATAAGAACCAACTGTGATGTTTATAAGTCAAAACAGGATTTATATGGAAGTTTTATTAGTTGAATTTTTGAGTCTTACTTTCTGGGAAGTACTGAGAATGGAGAAGATAGTCCTTGAGGTAACTTACAGCCAATTGTTAAATGTCGTCTGAATAGGATGACCAAGTGTTCTACCTGATGTGTTGTGGGGTCCCGTGCTTGTAGGTCTGAGTGTTTGTAACGCCGTGGAGTTGATTAGGTGGCTCTGCTGTCACGAGAACGCTCCTGCAGAAGAATCATAGGTAAAGAGAATTGTCTTGAGGCCTCAAGGAAAGCTTGGGAAAATGTTTTCTTTGCAAGCTTAAAAAGCCACCATTTGCTTGCCCAGTAAGAACATACTCTAACTCCTGGGCTGCTTCACACGCTGAGATGCCGTCATGTTTGCAGCTGAGTTGTTTTGAAACATGTTTCTTTGAAACTGCAACCGATTTGGAATGCACTGAGAGATAGGAAGAATTAACTGTACTGGTTATGTTCTCATTTGTGCCATTTGTTTAAATAACACTTGTTAAAATCCCTTGAATATGTGAAATATTTGTTTTAAATTTCAAGATCTTCCTTGAACTGTCACACACTGATAAGGTTTACTTTCCCTTGGCTCTGCTTCATGGGCTAAGATCAAGAACTAAGTTGAAAAGGACTAATTGTGTACGAGGTTGGCGAAGCCCACGGCGTAGTTTATGCTGGTTCTGATGACAGTTTCCTTGACCCTTAGTGAGGTTCCCACTGATATTTTTTGGTTACTGGGTCTTTTATTTCTTACCCCATTTATTTGTTTTCTAAACCCCAAAGTACTTTCCTTTTCGGGTCTGTTGGACAGATGGGTTAACTAGGGATCTTCCTAGTTTTGGTTTTAAAAATGAATCACTTCACATATGTGTGTTCAAGTGAATAGTCATCAAAATACAGAAATAATTGGGAAAAATATAAATTTAATTGTTAAAGATTTCTCTTACGTTTTTACCCTGTCTGGTAATTAGATTTTTTTGGGGCTGTCAACATCCAAGCCTCCTGAGTATCTAAATGTAATTACAGGATGAAATTATTTTTCACTTATTGGAAATCTTAGCTTCATCATCCTGTTTAATTGCGTTTTTTATGTTGCTTCAGAACTATTATGTATACACTTGTATGTATCTTAAGGAACATCAGTGTACTTCTGAAATGTTAGAAATTTATAGAGGAGGTGGTGTGAGCCTGGGATTTCCCGCCACTGCCCAAATACTAAGCGGTTCAGAATCAGTGATGTTACAGTTTCCTTAACTGGTGGCTTAACCTCCTGAAAGTAGGTTGTGCCTGGACGTTAGAATCGTTACTCTGTCGCTGGTCTGTTTGTTCCTCCGCCCTCCCTCTCTTTCTTTTGCTCTCTTTCTTTCTTTAACTTTGGGAAAATTCACAGCTGAAGAAGGAGAACGAAGAGTATTGCTAATAACCGATTTCATCTATCTCACTCCGTAGTCTCCCCGTTCTCATCGCACTTTGAGCCGTGAGCTCACCTCCTGCGCTTTGGGTTCCATACTTGACTATTTCTGTTTCTGTCAAAAACCACAGTGGTGCCTGCAGATGGTAGTTCCTGTCTCGCAGGTCCAGGGAGTGGGTGCTAGTGGTCCACAGATTTATATTGTTTGAGCAGGACATGCTTAAAAAATTGTCAGTATTTTTAAAAAATGAGTTTATTTTCCAAAACCTCTCAAAAAGAAGCAGGAAGTCTGGCAGTGTGCCCACGTTTCTGCGTAGAGGGAAGAAGCGTTGCTCCTGCTTTGCGTGATGCACACAGTTCCCTGTCCCCTGCCGCTGAGTCGCCTGCGTTTTCTGTTTCTTGCCGGCCCCATGGGCACCTGCAGTCTGCAGTCCTGCTCTCGAAGCCTTCTGGCTGCAGGTTCTTCCCTGATCCTATGGCCTTAGACTTTCTGCCTTTACTGTGTCAGTAAACACTCGGTTGTATTCTCGTTTATAATCAGATGATCTAAGACCTAGTAAAGATCTAATAGTTTCTGTTCAGTATGCAGTGACTTAAATGATAGCATTTATTATCTTTAGTGGCATTTCTTTTTCTTCTGGGAGGAAGATGTACTTGGTTTTGAAGCTTGGTTTTACCATCTTCCCAGCTGGGCGTCTTTGGACAAATTTTACATCACACCCCAGAACCCTCCAATGTGAATGGGTGTGGTTACCACCTCCACTGTTCTTTGAACAGCTTCTCTCTCTGTGATTCCGACACTTCTGAAATAACTAGTGTAATGGCCTGACCCGTGTTGTCTGACCTCTTGGGGTTCAGGAGGGAGCAGAGTGCTGGTGGGAGAAGAGGGGGAAGAGAGTGACCTGGCAGGCTGCTGTGGAGCCCCCGCCTCGTCTGTGGGTTGCCGACGTGCAGTGCACCTTCTGGAAGCCTCCTCAGTCCGTA
The DNA here is from genome assembly GCF_014754425.2 of Oryx dammah. Lineage (NCBI taxonomy): Eukaryota > Metazoa > Chordata > Mammalia > Artiodactyla > Bovidae > Oryx > Oryx dammah. The sequence continues at coordinate 970,014 of NW_024070206.1, read as the reverse complement.
CCAGACTAGGGCTGTGCGCCCCGCCCATGGGCTGCGGCAGAAGGAAGCCGGGGACGCAGGCACGGCTGTGGGAACGGCCCACCCCTCCCATCTCTTAGCGTGTCTTGGCCCCGTCCTCGTGGTGCCTGCGTGCGAGTCAGCCCCGCGTGGCCCTGGGACCCCGCTCGGCCTGGGACCCGGTGTGGCCCTGGGACCCCTCTCGGCCTGGGACCGTGCTCGGCCTGGGACCGTGCTCGGCCTGGGACTCCGCTCGGCCTGGGACCCCACGTGGCCCTGGGACCCTGCTCGGCCTGTGACCTGGTGTGGCCCTGGGACCCCGCTCGGCCTGTGACCTGGTGTGGCCCTGGGACCCCGCTCGGCCTGTGGCCGTGCTCGGCCTGGGACCCCGCTCGGCCTGTGACCCCGCTCGGCCTGTGACCCGGTGTGGCCCTGGGACCCCGTGTGGTCCTGGGACCCCGCTCGGCCTGTGGCCGTGCTCGGCCTGGGAGTCCGCTCGGTACCCTGCACCAGTCTCTCCCATGTGTCCTTCCCGCTTCTTCTCTGGATGCTCGCAATCACGCTCGTGTTCTCTCTAAACCGGACTATTCCCAGTGGCCTTGGATGTTTTTCCTGTTGGGCAGACCTAGATTCTGTCACTTCAGTTCATCAGCGCTTCAGAGGGTTCAGAGAACCTCCATCTTAAAACCCCTCAGAACGAAACCCCTTTCCAGCTCCACTCCTGTTCCCCTCATCTCCCTCTTTTCTTGGATAAGCAAACATCCTTTACCCTCTTGTTTCTCAACTCTGATTTGTTCTCAGCCTCATCCAGTCTGGACTCTGCCTTTATTATGGAAGTGATCTCAATGGGGATGGTAATAATGCTTACTCATTGGATTCTGGGGAGGATTAAATGAGTTAATACTTGTAAAGCTCTTGGAACAATGTGCCTGGAAGTGGCAAGCACTCAGTAGATGCTGGTGTTCCTTAGTTATTTGTCACACCCACTAATAATGTCCCTGTCTCTCGTCTCCTTTAATTACGGGCAGCATCCGACCCGGAAGATCATGTCATCCTTTTAAAACGCTTTCCCATTACCTTGGCTGCTAAGGCCGTTTCCACGCCTGTTCTTTCTGAGTGTCGTACTGACCATTTTACGTTCCCTCATTAGTTTCCGTTCCTTTTAATGTAAATGTTTCTCAAGGGTCTCTTCCGTCTGCGTGCCCTGCCTTCAGACTGCTGTTTGTGCATTTTTCTTTTTGATAAATGCAGGTAATTAATGCTGACATTCTCTCTGTCGTTCAAGATTGTCACCTGAAATCTTAAAGTTCTGCCTGCTCCTTCATCTCCTTTCTCTGGACCCTCAGCTCTAACCTTTTCCGAGCCCTGTGTTGCGCCTGAGTCCCTGCACACGCAGCCTCGTCACGCTCGCCACCACCGTCCGGCTTCGGGTCTGAGGTCTTCAGCGTTTCCGTCTCCACGTTCCTACCAGTTACAGCATTCTTCTTAAAGCTCAGCCACGGTGTCACTCCATGTTGCTGGGGGTGTGTGTGCATGAGGGCTGAGTCGGCTCTGCTGCCGCCGCCGAGTCGCTTCAGTCGTGTCCGACTCTGTGTGACCCCGTAGACGGCAGCCCGCCAGGCTCCGCCGCCCCTGGGATGCTCCAGGCAACAGCACTGGAGTGGGGGCTGCCATTTCCTTCTCCAGTGCGTGAAAGTGAAGTTGCTCAGTCGTGTCTGACTCTTCGTGAACCCATGGACTGTAGCCCACCAGGCTCCTCCCTGTCAGTGGGATTCTCCAGGCAGGAATACTGGAGTGGGTGCCATGCCCTTCTCCAGGGGACCTTCCCAAACCAAGGATTGAGCCCAAGTCTCTTAGATCTCCTGCACTGGCAGATTCTTTACCACTAGCACCGCCTGGGAAGCCCTTGGCTGGAGGTGGTGGTCTCTAACGAGGGGTGCTCACATTATAGGGAGAATGCAGATATGTGCATTTGGATGTGGGGAGAAAATGTTAAAACTTGTATTTACGCTTGAATTAAGCTTTACTAATATTTGATGTGTGCATTGATGTTAGTAACCATCATTATATCTAAGACATTGGGTCACGTGTCTTGAAATATCCCGAGAGAAGAATGCGAGTGAGTGAACAGCCCTCCGTTGTTTCTTGCCTTTTGGCATATAGCAGTCTGTTACAGGTTCTGTGGCTGTGTGAGGGGGTTTATGGAGGATCAGTGTTACATTCTGTCTGTTGGAGTTTTGGCGGTGCCGGTCTCTGTTGCTGTGCGGGCTCCGCTCTGGCTGTGGCTGCCCTGGCGGGGTGTCTGGGCTCCTCATGCAGAGGAAGAGCCGGGGTTCCAGGCGCTTGGGCGTCGGAGCTGCGGCCTCCACCGCTGAGCCCAGGCTCGGGTTGTGGCGTCTTCCTGGACTGGGTTGACGCTGGGTCCGTGGCAGGTGGAGTCTTTACTGCTGACCCACTAGGGAAGCCCCTGTCACCTGGTGTTTAGTGAGCAAAGATTTCTACAAATAGGAGGGTTGAAGGGAGTGTGGATAATGCACATGAACAGGGTTTAGACGGAGGGAGAGGGAAGCGTTCCATTCCGAGAGAGCCGTGCGGGGACTTGGGAGCTTCCTGCCGGCTGCAGGGCGCAGCCCCTGGTGCAGAGTGTGAGTCTGCGCTGCTCCTGAGAGGGACTGGGCCCTGGGGGCGCGCACGCCCTCCTCCCTCGGGCAGGAGACGGTGTCTGGTCCAGCTCGGCGTGTCCTGCAGACAGTCTGCGTGGGGCGCTGCCCCATCATGCTCTCAGGGTTACAGGGCAGGCCCCTGCAGGAAGGTGCCGGGGTGGAGAAAGCGGCCTGACGGTAGTAGCAGCAAGGGCTGAAACGGCAGCAAGACCGCTTGGACAACTGACCTATGCCACCGTGTCCAGCCAAGGCTCTGTTAGTAGTAAAGCTGATGTCTTTATCTCCCTCTGTCTGGTTTCCTGGCTGTTTCTCACTAGCTCCAAGCTTTGTTGGGGTGAGGGGTGGGCACACAGGTATGGAAGTTACTGAATCTTTCACCTCAGCTCCAAAGCCTTCATGTAAACGGGGTCACTGCTCGCTGACTCTGAGGGTAAAAGACAACCAGTTTTGAAAACTAAACTGTCTACAAATGCATGCGCGCGTGCTGAGTCACTTCGGCCACGGCCAGCTCTCCAGCCCTGTGGACTGTAGCCCACCCCGCTGCTCTGTCTGTGTGACTCTCCAGGCAAGAGCCCTGGAGGGGGCTGCCACGCCCTCCCCCAGGGGACCTTCCCACCCACAGAGCAAGCCTGCTTCTCTCGTGTCTCCTGCATTGGCAGGCGGGGTCTTTACTACTAGCGTCACCTGGGAAGCCCAAATGTATAGTTTATGAATATTCTTGGGAGCGGAAAGTGGAAACAAGCTAGGGCCTGTTACTTTTATAATTCGCTGCCATCCGTAGATAAAATCCTAGCTCCTGCAGCCAGCCCCCTGCCAAACCCTTGGAGTGCTGCTGGGGGAGGCAAGTGGGAAGAGCAAATAGCGCAGGTGTCTCCTCAAGTAAAGCTTAGGTACTGGGCTCTAAAGTAGTCTTGTGGTATCCCAGAATACTGAAATGAGGCAGTATCAGATCAAAAAGTCAATTTACCAACGAGAATGCAGAAAGTTAAAAAACTAATGAGTAATTTCGAAGGGATGACCTTTCAGAAGCTCGGTGCCTTGTCTGGCCCTTGGCTCACGGTGGGAAGTGGGCTTGCTTTGGGTCGTGGGAGCCAAAACACAGCGGCTCCCGAGTTGGAGGGAAGGCATCGTCCCTGCAGGAGACTCGAGACAGAGTCATCTGCAGCTCCCTGTTGGGTTGATACTTTCCTCCATATGGGAAGGATGCCGCCGTACAGAGCAAAGCCCAGTTCCTTTTCTGAGCGTTCGAAGTGTGCTTCGGTGGCTTGGGGCCTGACTTCCTGCGGCCTAGGCGTGGAGTCCTCAGTAGTGACTCATGCTGCTGCAGAGCTTCAGAGCACAGGCACTGAGCTCTCTGAAAACATTTATATTAATGGCATTTCGGACTAGGGAAGTAAGGCAGCGACTGTTTGAACCTGGCGGTAGCGTGTGGTGGGGGACGCAGAGGAGAAGCTACAGCACATGCTTTCATGTTAGAGAAATTGTTCCTCCTTCACCCCAAGTCTGCTTTTATAGAACATAATAGCGGAAAGCTAATCGGTTCAAGAAGTGGCCCACTTAAAACCTGGCCCCTTTGTCCAAGAAGTGGTTTGGAACAAAAGATGCTAAGATGCAGTGTTTGGCTGGCACTAATTAACCACGCAGAATGTGGGGAGAGCGTTGGTGTCGGGCTCAAGGGCTCCAGGCATCTTCGGGCTCCTAGGAGAGGGACCAGAGCCCGCCAGCATGTCTGTGTCTGGGAAAAGGGGGTTGCCAAGAAACCCTGCTTTGTAAATTTATCGAATGTCTATTTTAGAAACTACGCAGAGAAGCCTAAAATGAGAAGTTTGAGAACTGCAGTGTGGTAGTTAAAGAAGCCACAGCTTGGCTGCAGAATTTCAGCTGCTATGATTAAAGAAAAACAAAAATGAAAAATATTACAAAGACGACATTCTCTCCTGCTCCTCAACCCCGAGTCTGTGAGTAGGCACCTTGAGAAGCAGAGGTTGAATGCAATGGAGAAGATCCAGAAACGAACCAGACCTGACCTGTAAGGCAGGAAGTACAGCCTTAGTGAGCCTCTTCTTGAAAACAACTCAGGGGTGGTATCGTTGCTGGGGTTGGAGAAGGCTGTTCTATAACACTCTTGGAATTTGAGTTTAAAAATCATTTTCCTCTGCGAACAGCAGGAACAACAGTAAAAGACTGTCACAGCCTCACTCGTGTATCTGGAATATAGGCAAAAACAGGAAGATAGGCAGAAAAAAATGCTCTGAGTTTTCCAAATTAGTGCCAGTAACCCGTACTGAGCTCAGATTTCATTATCTTTAATATAATTCTGCTAAGCTTGGTTATGTGGTTATATTAGAAATATGCAGTTGGGAAAGCGGCTGCTTACAGACATTCGAAGTGATAGTATGAAGCAAGTATGTGGGTGGAGATAAATTATATGATTACCTAATCATGAAAAAGATGAAAAAATATGATTGAAAAGCAAACACAGGGATTTAAAATCTCAGAAGCTGGGTCTGTTAGGATAAAACAGTTTATATCTAGGTAAGGCTTTAAATATCAGAACTAAAGTTATTTTATAGTCATCAAAACTGGTTTATATGCTGTCCTCCTAGGGGTCTGGTGTTGGTGGGGATGACAGTCTGTTAGTGATGTCTGCTACACTCTCTAATCATCACTGCTGGATATGGGACAGACTTCTGAAAGTTTAATTCATCGTGTATAAAGTGATTGCTAATAAGGATAATGGTAAGGATTCAGGGAAAAAATGACTTCCCTGATGGTCTAGTGGTTAGGACTCGGGTCTGCCAGTGAGGGGGGCGCAGGTTCATCCCTGGCCAGGAGGCTAAGGGCCCACATGGTTCAGCCAAAAACTTTTAAAAGTACCAAACTTTGATGTCTAGAAGATCATTAAGAGCTGTTCACTTAGCATTCTGTATACAAAGTTTCTGAGATGATTAAAGAAACAAAGTAGTCAATGGGATTTGAAGCTGTAGATTAGACAGACATACATTTGAATGTTAATAGGCTGTTGGATGTAAGTCTTGACTAAAATTTTCAGTTCTGTGAAATCAGAAGTCTGGAGATAAGAAGGGTCTTAAAGAAGATTTCAGGTGACCCCTGGTTTCCAGGCTGTTCTACAGAGTTTTGAAGCTTATCGTAAAGATTATTGACCAGCTGAAAAAGATGATTTCTGATTTGGAAATGAGTAGAGTAATTAGCTTTGATTGCTATGGAGATGGAAGATAAGCAACCATAATATTCAACAAACTCTTGTTTAATCATGCCAGGATTCAAAAGTACATATTATCTTTGCAGAAGACATCTTTTAAGCTTTCACAGAGCTGACTCAAAGCTGCTTTATTCTTCCATATATGAGGAAAAATAACCTGTTACCATTTTTCAATCTGGGTTAAATGGCTCCTTGAAAGTTTTTCTTTTTAAGCTATTTTACAAATAATTTGCAGAACAGTATAAGGATAATGAGAAACAACTGTATTAGGACTATTAAATAAGAATTTAAGGATCAGTTCAGTCGCTCAGTCGTGTCCAACTCTTTGTGACCCCATGAATTGCAGCACGCCAGGCCTCCCTGTCCATCACCAATTCCCGGAGTTCACGCAAACTCATGTCCATCGAGTCGGTGATGCCATCCAGCCATCTCATCCTCTGTTGTCCCCTTCTCTTCCTGCCCCAAATCTTTCTCAGCATCAGGGTCTTTTCACATAAGTCAGTTCTTTGCATCAGGTGGCCAAAGTATTGGAACTTCAGCTTTAGCGTCATTCCTTCCAAAGAACACCACACTGATCTCCTTCAGAGTGGACTGGTTGGATCTCCTTGCAGTCCAAGGGACTATCAAAGAGTCTTCTCCAACACCACAGTTCAAAAGCATCAATTCTTCGGCACTCAGCTTTCTTCACAGTCCAACTCTCACATCCATACATGACCACAGGAAAAACCATAGCCTTGACTAGACGGACCTTTGTTGGCAAAGTAATGTCTCTGCTTTTGAATATGCTTTCTAGGTTGGTCATAGCTTTCCTTCCAAGGAGTAAGTGTCTTTTAATTTCATGGCTGCAGTTACCATCTGCAGTAACTTTGGAGCCCCCAAAATAAGTCTGCCACTGTTTCCACTGTTTCCCCATCTATTTGCCATGAAGTGATGGGACCAGATGCCATGATCTTTGTTTTCTGAATGTTGAGCTTTCAGCCAACTTTTTCACTCTCCTCTTTCACTTTCATCAAGAGGCTTTTTCCTCTTCACTTTCTGCCATAAGGGTGGTATCATCTGTATATCTGAGGTTATTAATATTTCTCCCAGCTATTTTGATTCCAGCTTGTGCTTCTTCCAGCTCAGCGATTCTCATGATGTACTCTGCATACAAGTTAAATAAGCAGGTGACAATATACAGCCTTGACATACTCCTTTTCCAATTTGGAACCAGTCTATTGTTCCATGTCCAGTTCTAACTGTTGCTTCCTGACCTGCATACAGATTTCTCAAGAGGCAGGTCAGCTGGTCTCGTATTCCCATCTCTTTCAGAATTTTCCACAGTTTGTGGTGATCCACACAGTCAAAGGCTTTGGTATAGTCAATAAAGCAGAAATAAATGTTTTTCTGGAACTCTCTTGCTTTTTTCATGATCCAGCGGATGTTGGCAATTTGATCTCTGGTTCCTCTGCCTTTTCTAAAACCAGCTTAAACATCTGGAAGTTCACGGTTCATGTGTTGCTGAAGCCTGGCTTGGAGAATTTTGAGCATAACTTTGCTAGCATGTGAGATGAGTGCAATTGTGCGGTAGTTTGAGCATTCTTTGGCATTGCCTTTCTTTTGGATTGGAATGAAAACTGACCTTTTCCAGTCCTGTGGCCACTGCTGAGTTTTCCAAATGTGCTGGCATATTGAGTGCAGCACTTTCACAGCATCATCTTTCAGGATTTGAAATAGCTCCACTGGAATTCCATCACCTCTACTAGCTTTGTTCGTAGTGATGCTTTCCAAGGCCCACTTGACTTCACATTCCAAGATGTCTGGCTCTAGGTGAGTGGTCACACCATTGTGATTATCTTGGTTGTGAAGCTCTTTTTTGTACAGTTCTTCTGTATATTCTTGCCACCTCTTCTTAATATCTTCTGCTTCTGTGAGGTCCATACCATTTCTGTCCTTGATCGAGCCCATCTTTGCATGAAATGTTCCCTTGGTATCTCTAATTTTCTTGCAGAGATCTCTTGAAGAGTATTTAAGGATAGTGAACCCAAATTCTCATTCCGTGTTTTCTAGATTCCTAAGATGTGTCCATTCAAAGTGGGCGGTGTTCTCTGAGCACCACTGCACGCTGGCCACGTGTTGTGCATGCGTCGGGAGATGCCCGTCTTGTAAGGAGGCCCCACATTTAAATACGGGGCTAACGGTGCATCCTCACTTCTTCTTCTCACATTTGCATCATCAAAGGCCGTGCTTGAGGGATTTTTTTGAAATCATGGACAACATAGTTCTGTTGACTAGAAGGCCATCATCTTTGCCCCATAATTTTCAAACATTTTCATTCAAACTAGGTTTGTAGATGCCAGTTAACATGGCCAGGCTAATGCACATTTTCGTTTCCAGATATGTTATCTCATGTTTCCTTTCAGTATTGGAGATGCTGTCATTTCCAGCGTCTCCAGCAGGTCAGCTTGCAATCTGCTCACGAACCATGTGAAGCAAATTTTGATGCATAAACATCATAATAGATGAATGAATACAGTTACAGACCTTTTTAAACAAAATAGTGTGGTCCAGGTTCTCGTTGCAAAATATTGTTTGGTGTCATGCTTTCTGGCTGTTAATTTGTGTGTCTTCTTTATTTACTCTTCTGTGTCACCACGAGGCGCCAGACTTGAGGAAAGCATGGGGGAAAGAGCGTTCTGCTTGTTTGTTCTTAGAGAAAATGTAGAGAATTTCAACTATGAAGAAATGCAAAGAAGTGGAAAAGTGTTCTTGATGCTGTGAATTTTGTGAAAAAATGACAGCCTTCTTGTGACATAAGTTGGCTTGCTTTGCCTGTCGTCCAGGATCTGATTAGCTGGGGTGTGTTCAAGGCCTTGTAAGATGTGGTCCAAGCAGTATTTTTCCTCTTGCCGCATGTCACTCATTGCAGTTGAATGAAACGGCCTTGCTTTCCCGAGACTCCTCTATGCCGTTGGGCACGCAGCAGGCATGGGAAAGTGTGAGGGCGCTGGAGTTGGGGCAGCTGCGTCTCGAGCTTTGCTTTGCTGCCAGCTAAAGTGTTGACCTTAGAAAGCCACTTCTCTGAGCTTCTCGTGCTTGATCTACAAGTGGATTGTGAAGTTGTGATGTTTAAATTGATGAGAAACGTGAAAGCTTTTGACACAAAGGCCGCTCAGTATCAATAAGTCACCTCTACCCTCACCCTTGACTGAGCTAATGTCTTGACGATCCCTGTCCTTTCTTTTAAGAGGCATCACACACACACACTTCAGGCCATAGTGAATTTGAAAGTTGTCTTCACTGCTTGCAGTGATCATTGGAAGTAACAGCTGCCCCTGTGCTCACGCCTTCCCCTGGCACCCTTGTGCTTCTCTGTTGTGTCACCGTCTACCTGCATTGTGGGCTAATTCTCTCAGCTGTGAAAGCATTCGCTTTTTTTCTAGGTACAAATCAAACAAAATAATACGTAAAATCAAATAAATAGCAAAAGCAAAATTCAAACAAAAATAGCTCTTCAAAAAAGAAAAAACCTTTTTGGTTCTCATTCCCATGTATCACTTTCTTATTCACTCTCTGTTTTAAGCAGCCTCTTCAAAAAATAACCGTAACAGTATAGTTGGTCTAAATTTTTTTCCTTTGTAAGACTGACTTCAGTGCAACTTTCAGCCCTGTTGCTGTGTTGAAACTGCTTTCCCTGAGGTTCTGAAAGACTCAGTGGCATAATCCATGGGATAGAGGCAGGTGTGCATATGGAGCTTGTTCTTTGGAGGAGTTTTTAGGTGGAGATAGCATTAAAGTTCTAACAGGCGTCTCCTTAAAGCGTTTTATGACGGCTCTTCTTGTTAGCACACAGGCTGAGTATCCAGAAAATAAAACAAGTTAGCCTGTAAAGTAAATATGTGTTAATGAATTGCTTTAATGCTTATAGCTTGATGATATGGTATAGATTTTGAGTCATTCCTCAGCATGTTTGCTCAAACTGTGCTATGGAAATATTTTAAATTAAACTTTCTTAATGTGACCTCCTATGGTCCCATGAGGTAGCTGTGGGCTTGTACACCTTTAGTTCAGGTAATGAGAGTTGCTGGCGGGGCTGGGGTGGGTCGGTGATAAATTCACAGGCGCGTTTAGAATTTGTAATGACTGTGTTGTGTTCGTAAGTAATCAGATCCGGTTCTGCTCCTATTAGAAGCCTTCCCGGGGTTTCTCATTGCACTGAGAATGAAATCCAAACACCCTCCCACGCCTGCAAGCTCCGGCCCTCTGCCTCGCTCCCTGTCCCCCGGGAGCTGGTCCAGCCCCTCTGCCTCCAGCACACCCATCACTGCTCCTCGGCCTTTGCACTTGCGGTCATCTCTGCCTGTAATCCTCTTCCTCCAGACCCTCCACTGCCTGCCCGGGTCTCAGATCAAATGTCGCCCCCTCAGAGTCTTCAGCAGAACCTCCCCTCACAGCACCCTGCTTGTGACCCTGCTTCGCCGCCTCCGCCCCCTGGGCCGGTTGGAGATGTGCAGGAGAGCCGGGCCTGGCCACTGGTCACTCCCTGCCCTCCCTGCTGCGCCCCTGTGCCTGGAGGTGCCTCGTGCCTAGATGAATGGGACCCTTAGAATTATCCCCACGGAGTCAAAGCGATAAAAGCAACATGTGGCTAATCAGGAATTAATCCATACAGTTGTCTGTTTGAATCACTCGATAATTGACTCACCACTTCATCACCCAGCACCGAACTCAGTTAGGGGAGAAGCAGATGCTGTCTCTTGGGGCTGGAGCCGGCATGCAGATACAAGAATCTATCTTTTGTTCAATTTGTCAGGTCTTGATTTCTGTTGATTCTTTAAGAGAAGCAGCCAAGTAATATACATAATACGTGTGTGTGTGTGTGTGTGTTACTTACTCACTTGTGTCAGACTCTTTGCGACCCCATGGACTATAGCCTGCCAGGCTCCTTTCTCCGTGGAATTTTCCAGGCAAGGATACTGGAGCGGGTAGCCATGCCTTTCTCCAGGGGATCTTCTTGATCCAGGGATTGAACCCAGGTCTCCTGCATTGCAGGTGGATGCTTTCCCATCTGAGCTTCTAGGGAAGCCCTAGTTTTAAATATATATATGTATATAGTCTTAAATATGTAAAACTTTAAATTTATGTTCTAGAGGCTTTTTGGAAATTGCTGAAATATCATTAGGTCTTTCTTTTTTTAAAAAAATTAGGTTAAATCATGGCTGCGGCGGAGAGGCAGCTGACTGCATCTGGACTGGAGGGCAGGAGGCCCAGACTCTTGCTTAGTTCTTGTTGTTCAGCCGCTCAGTCGTGTCCGATTCTCTGCAGCCCCATAGACTGCAGCACGCCAGGCCTCCCTGTCCTTCACCATCTCCTGGAGCCTGCTCAAACTCATGTCCATTGAGTCGGTGATGCCATCCAACCATCTCATCCTCTGTCATCCCCTTCTCCTCCTGCCTTCAAGCTTTCCCAGCATCAGGGACTTTTCCAATGAGAGTTGGCTCTTTGCGTCAGGTGGCCAAGGTCTTGGAGCTTCAGCTTTAGCATCAGTCCTTCCAGTGAGTATTCAGGGTTGATTTCCTTGAGCATGGACTGGTTTGATCTCCTTGCTGTCTGAGGGACTCGCAAGAGTTTTAGTTCTGTCAGTAGCCAGCTCATCACATGAGTCTTTTTGGTCCTCATTTCCCAAATTTATAAAATAATAGCATCTAATGAAATGACTGTAAATGTCTGTTCTCTTTTAACACTGTGAAATTATCTAATTTCAAACATGAGCCAGTCATCTTCTCACTTTGGGGAATTTTTATAGGTTGTATAAATATGGGATAATTCTCCAGATATCATTATGCTTTTGCAGCAATGGAAGATGGACAGTGGAACAATGGAACAAGATGAATGGAAGGCGAATGAATTCATCAGAACACTAAAGCATTTAAAAGGTTGAAAGATGGTCTAGTTTGTTACAGTTGTAATTTTTTTGGTAGCACCTGTGGTAAGAAACACTATATATGATTTATTGGAGGTTTGTCTTTAATAAGGGTTTGTCTTTAGGATGCTGTTTTTGGCTTTATCACTGTTTCAAGAATTCCAATCATTTTTTCCTTTGGAAATCATCTGAGACTTTATCATTGACTTGGCTTAATGCATCTACTTTAGCATATCAGTTTTAAAGTTCATATAATTCTTCATTGACATTAGATACATGTCAGTTTTAAGAAATACTGTAGAGTACTATGTCCCATCCTGCATTCTGCATTTCACTGGTCCTCAAACTTTAGCAGGGGTTTCAACATTGCCTCTGAAAGTGAAAGCAAGTCAAATGTTAGCTGATCAGTTGTGTCCAACTCATTGTGACCCTGTGGACTCTAGCCCACCAGGCTCCTCTGTCCATGTAAGTCTCCAGGCAAGAATATTGGAGTGGGTTACCATTCCCTTCTCCAGGGGATCTTCCTGACCCAAGGATTGAACCTGGGTCTCCTGCAGTTCAAGTGGGTTCTTTGCTAAGCTCCAAATTTCGGGAAGCCCAAAACCAGGGAAGCCCCAGATTTTGCCTCTGAGGTTGGTGAGACACAGATGACCATCCCATCCTGAGTTTCTCATCTAGTAGGACTGGGATGAGGCTGGGAACGTGTGTCTGAGTTCCCAGATATGCCAGTGCTGCTGATCGGAGGCCCCCGGCTATGGTCTGTGCAGTGCTGGGCTTGTGCTTGCTGCCAGCACCGTGATCCAGAGGCGTCGAGCCCCCGCTGTGTCTGCAGCGATGCCTCTCAGCAGTGCCAGCCCTCTTTCCCTCTTAGCATTGTGGCCACTGGCTTTATAAGCTATCGCAAGTCCTTCCAGTCTCCTGCAAAGTGTGACATGTCACAAACGGTGAAATGCGACTGGAACCTAAGGCAGCATAGTGCTAGTCACTGTGACCTTTTGGATTATGTGTTTAGATGGGGAGAACGTGCATTCAGAGGTGGTAGGCAATTTATTCTCGTCAGTTTCACAACAGTGGCTTTAGAATCAGAGAGACCTTGGCTCATCGGTTAGCTCTGCCTCTTATTGGCTATTTGAATTTGGGAAAATTATATAGCCTTTCCAAATCTTAAGTTTCCTCCTGCTGAGGTGGGTTGATTATATTTGCCTGATAGGATTTCTGTGGTGGTGGTTTAGTTGCTAAGTCATGTCCGACTCTCACGACCCCATGGACTGTGCCTGCCAGGCCCCTCTGTCCATGGGATTCTGCAGGCAAGATTACTGGAGTGGGTTGCCATTTCCTTCTCCAGGGGGTCTTCCTAATTCAGGGATTGAACTTGGGTCTTCTGCATTGCAGGCAGATTCTTTACCCACTGAGCTATGAGAGAAGTTACAGGATTTCTGTGAGGACTTATTAGATAAGGTACGTAAAGTACTTTGTAGGTCCTCAGTAATTGGTGGCTTGTAAAAAGTCAGGCTAAACAGTCACAACCTGGGTGCGTCTTCTGTTGGAGCGCTGCTCCCGTCTTGCCCTTGTGTGGGCTGCTCCCCCGGCCTGTTTGCAGGAGGAAGGCCCTGGGCAGGAGCCGGGGTGCTGCCCGCTGCGTCCTCTCGCTTGTCTGGAGACGCTGCGTCTTGCTGCTGTCTGAGCTGGCTGCGTGCCCTCGGCGCTGAGCTCTGGCTTCTGCAGCTCACGTCGGGCCCTCCCTGCTGAGGACGCGTCTCAGCCTGTCTCCCTGCCCCTGCCCTCTCTGTGTTCGGAGGTGACCTTACGCTCCTCTTTCTGGCTCCATGTGGAAATGAGTGTATTTGGAGGTAAGCAGCTCAGTGGTAAAGAATCCGCCTGCACTGCAGGAGATGCGGGTTCAGTCCCTGGGTCTGGAAGATCCCCTGGGGAGGGAATGGCGGCCCACTCCAGCATTCTTCTGGGGAAACTCAGTCCGTGGGGTCACAAGGAGGCACGACACGCAGGGTCCCATGGGGACAGGACTGAGCACACTCGCAGCTCCTCCCCCACCTGGCGTGGCAAAGCTAACCCTTCCCGCCTGTGTTAAATCTCTTTCAAAACGTGCATGGTTTTAATTTTACTGGATTCAGAGCAAGCTTTTCTTGTGCACCTGAAGCTCCAGTTTTCATGCTGGATGCTCAGCGGACACAGCCCAGAGGACAGAGCTTGGCCTTGCTGTGCGTCCTCTTCAAAAGCACCTACAGCCACTGGAGTTTAGTTGGTTTGGGATCCACTGGGGAACTTTTCATCTGTGATTTCTGTTGATTGGGTGGAGAATCCCCTAAGAAGCTGTCTTGGCCACTAAGGAATGTTTGGTGAGAAAGTGCCAGTCGCTCCCGTCACAGACGGTGCCTGGTGGCAGTGTGAGGGGCTCCGTGGCTCTTCGTCGTTGCTCTGCGTTGTTTTCGGATGTGGCCGTGAAGTCTCCGTTGTCCCAAAAGGCCTATTGTGACGCTGTGCTGTCTGCCATGTGTATGATTTCATGCTTCTCAGAAACAGAAGAGGTTTGTCTCTGTTGCATATTTACACCAACACTTTGCTGCCTATTTCTTTTTCAGTGTGCTAATGCTAATCTAATTCACTTGCTTGCATTTGCAAGTATGTGTAGAAAGAACAGAAGCATCAGGTTGACTACCATTTATTTACATAATTACAAAAAATACATAATGGATGTAAGGATCAAGACATAGCAGTTTTCCTTGATTGAATTGGGATATTTAAATATTGGTACAGTACTTCAGGATTGGGGCACAATATAAAGGAAATCAACCCTGAATATTCACTGGAAGGACTGATGCTGAAGCTCCAATACTTTGGCCGCCTGATGAGAAAAGCTGACTCATTAGAAAAGACCCTGATGCTGGGAAAGATTGAAGGCAAAAAGAGAAAGAGTCAGCAGAGGATGAGATGGTTGGATGGCATCACCACCTCAGTGGACATGAATTTGAGCAAGCTCCATGAGATGGTGAAGGATCGAGGAGCCTTGATGAGGACGCAGAGTCAGACTTGATTTAGCAACTGAACAATAACAACAAACATTATTGTCTTAAAAGATACCACTTTTTATAGTCATGTCTATATGATACTGAAAGATACGACTTCGTAGTATGAAGGATTGAATAATACGTAACAGAGCTCTCCCTGGCATTTGTGAATTCTTGCTCAAACTGTGTCATTACAGTGTGGACAGGTCATATGCAAATCTGACTTATATGAATTCAGCCATATATACATATGTTCTCCATGTTTTGGATAAACATTGCATTTGTATATGTCAAAGAATTTACAAATGAATTTACAAGGATAATTACAGTAATATATGTGATTCTTATCCCATCTTTCACTGACTTTAATATCTATCCCTGAGTCAGATGCAACCAAGGGTAGAAAAAGTAGCAAGGATAATAATTTTCAGTGCTGGAGATTGTATAGCAAAGAGCAGTGTAGTTTTTGACGATTAAGATCAGATGTTTTTGGAGCAGAGCACTGTTTTATTTTTTTGGCATCAGTTTGTGTTGGAGTAAAATGAATTTATTTGCTTTTATAACATTTTGAGCACTTACCATGGTTTGGGTTGATTTCAGCTCTCATAAGTTAATAGCTTTGGTGAAAGTTTATGAGACTCTCTTAAATAGTTTAGGGACCAATAAATCATCGTTCTTGCCGGAAGATGGAAACAGTGCCCATGCTAAATAAAACTTGATGCATTAAAATATTTGTTTTTGGAGTTTAAAAAAAAACTAAAGGTAAGTGAGTCAGCTGAGTAGTTACTCAGCTTTGCTGCGCCTCCTCGGAACCCTTCAGCTGAATGCTGCATTGTCGCGGGCATTGCGGCAAGAGGCCAGTGTGCTGCACGGCGAGATGGCTCTGTCCTGGTCCGTGGACACCACCATCATCGGGGCACTTGAGGCCTTGAAGAAAAGCTTTTCTTTGCCCTTTCTCCTCCCCCACCCTGCCCCACTTTAAAGCAGCTACCAGTGATATCTTAAGCTTCATACAGGGTGGAGTGAGTGACCGCAGCATAACAGCCCCGGTAAGGGGAAAAGGGAACGTTTGTACTTTCAGCAAGCTCATACTTGTTAGAATCTAGATCCGATTTCTCATCCAAGGGCCTGAGGATGACAAGAAGGCTGTCCAGGGTGAGGCGGGACCCCCCTGCCCGCCCGCCTGTCAGAGCTGAGGCACCGGGGGCCGTGGCTGCCCCAGACCCCCTGTGGGCCTTATGGGCCCTCCGCGTCTGAGACCGTGGAGAGCATCGGGCCGGCGTGCTTGCTCTGGCCCATGGCCCTCACCCTCGACTTCGTGTGGAAGTAGAGAGCGACCGTCTCGGAGGCAGCTGCTCATCTCTGGGACAGTTTTGCCTCCCGTGAGACGTCTTTGACTGTCACACTAGGGGGTTGTTCCTGACATCTCTTGTCACGGACAGCTGAGTGCCCCATCACCCACAGGATAGCACCTCAGGAAAGACTCAGATAGCCCAAGTGTCAATAGTTTCACGGTCAAGAAACCTACTGCTGAAGCCTCCTCTCAAAGGGAGAACGGAGACTTCTCGCGTGATTAACATTCTCACCCTGAGCTAGTTTTGAGAAAGAAAACGGGAACGGGTTCTGATTTTAGTTCCTGCCTTAAAATGATGGAGTAGGAATTGGTGAGCTGTGGCAAAGCCGTGGCGCAGGTTCTGTGGCCTCATCCACAAGCCTCACCTGTAGAGGAAAGAGAAGCTTACGGTCTGCGTTCCAGTGCAGGCCATCTCGCACTGCAGTGAGTGGGCGCGAATTCAGAGACTGCCAAAGCCACACGTCTGAGTGCTGGAGAAACGAGGAAATGATCGCTAGAGACCTCTCCCTTGACTTAGAAAATGGGGTATAGCCTGCTTCGGTGTGTCGGAGAAGGAACCGGCAGCCCACTCGAGCATTCTCGCCGGGGAAGCCCCTGGACAGAGGAGTCTGCGGCGCTGCAGCCTGTGGGCCACGGGGAACTGGACCTGACTGAGCGACTGACGAACAGGCAGTGAGTGTCCCGTCGGCGGACCCACACTTCCCCCCCGTTCCGCTCGGTCCTAATTTGACTTTCTCAGTGAATTGGATCAGGGCACCAATCTGCTTTCACTGACGCTTAAATCGGCAGAAGATTACAGGAATCTCTTTCTGGACTTTAGTAATTGTGGCTTCTTTTTTGACGTAGTTTTCCATAATCAAGAAACTGAAGCGTGGTCTGCTCAGGGCAAAATGAGTCACGAAGTCAGAAAGCATGTGCATACTTGCAGAAAAAAGCTTAATACGACCTAAGTGCTAGAGGAGGGGAGAGTAATTTGAAAACTCATCGTTTATAACTTAAGCAAATAAATCACAGCTCCAAAATTATGTCGTTCTCAAACATGGAAAACCAGATAATTGGTATGTTTTTCTGTTTGAGTCTCAATTTTAAAGGACTCTAATTGACGTATTGTTTATATCGCTCACTAAACACAGCGTGTGGATGGCACGGAGGGAGAGAAGGCATGTGATCGCAGCTCCGACGTGCAGCGCTTCTCACCCGAAGCAGCCCCAGTGCAGCGGCTGCCCGGCTGATGTCGCGGTCTGCAGAGAAAGAGCTGTTTAAGGCTCTTCTACCCGTTGTCAGAGGGACTGAGAGGATTTGGGCAGAAGCTGACGCAGTGTTAAGATTTCCACTGTGTTCCTCGGTTTGGTTGCCTTAAACAATAGTTTCCACAATTTAATTACATATACAATTTACAAATGATGTTCAGCATCATCCAGAAAAAAGGCAGTAGTCTTTATAGGGGCAAAGCAGTGGCTCTCTCTGTTAGAGCAGAAGCAGAACCCAAGAGCAATACTTGCGGACCGAGATGGAGAAAATAAAGCTGGTTTCTAACTTAGAGGTGGCGTTGAGCAAGACTGACCCAGCTAGATAGTAGAATTCAGTCCTGTTGATTAAGATACGTAGCATCGGTTTTTGGAGAGGAAAATGACATTAACATAGACGTAAGTGGCGTATGAGGCAAAGAAAGCTTCCTTATGGTCAGAAAGTGCCTAGCCCGAAACCTTTCCCCCGAGTGCCGAAACGAAAGCACACGGTGCTTTCCCCCCAAGTTTCTGCCGTGTCTTTCCCCTGGACCTTGTTGGAGCTTCCAGTAGAAAGGAGTGTGCTGTCCAGAATCTCTGTTTTCGGGATGAGAAAACCATGCCTTCATTTGGCATGGCAAGAGTGATGAGTCTCGAAAGCTGGGTGAGTGAGTTGGATTTTATCTGTATTTTGAGGACGGTTGATGAGGATGTGGAGAAATTGGAACCCACGTGTGCTGGCGATGCTGCTGCTGCTGAGTCCCTGCAGTCGTGTCCGACTCTGTGCGACCCATAGACTGCGGCCCACCAGGCTCCCCCGTCCCTGGGCTTCTCCAGGCAAGAACACTGGAGTGGGTTGCCATTTCCTTCTTCAGTGCATGAAAGTGAAAACTGAAAGGGAAGTCGCTCAGTCCTGTCCGACTCTTAGTGACCCCATGGACTGCAGCCCACCAGGCTCCTCCGTCCTTGGGATTTTCCAGGCAAGAGTGCTGGAGTGGGGTGCCATGGCCTTCTCTGGTGCTGTTGATGAGAATATATTAATAAAATGGTGCATTTGCTATGGAAAATAATGTGTTAGTTACTAAAAAAATAAAAATTACCTTATAATACAGCAGTTCCTCTTCTGAGCATACGTATACCCCAAAAGAATTGAAAGCAGAATCTGGAAGATATAAGCCCATGTTCATAACAGATTACTCCCCGTAGTCAAAAGGTAGAAGCACCCCAAGTGTCCGCTGACAGACAGGTAAACAGTGTGTTTCAGCCTTGTGTGTGCTGTGCTGAGTCGCTCAGTCGTGTCCAAGTTTCGACCCCGTGGACTGTAGCCCAACCAGGCTCCTCTGCCCATGGGATTCTCCAGGCAAGAATACTGGAGCGGGTTGCCGTGCTCTCCTCCACGAGACCTTCCCAACCAGGGAATCGAATCGAGGTCTCCCACGTTGCTCTGAGCCACCAGAGAGGCCCCATTTCGGCCTTAAAAAGGGCGAAAACTCTGACATACCCCACAGCATAGATGAGCCCTGAGGACATTCCGATCGGTCAGCGAGCCGGTTACAGAGGAGAGGTCCTGTGTGATTCCCTTTATATGAGGTGTGTGCCTAGACTTGTCAGACTGTCAAATTCATGGTACTCTAGAGAGTAGAATGATGGTTCCCAGGGGCTGGGAGAAGGGGAGAATCGGGAATTCGTGCTGAAAGGACACAAGGTGTTAGTTTGGGATGAGAAAGTCCTGCAGGTACACGGTGGCGATGCTTGCCCAACGGCGTGAACCTACTCAGTGTCACAGACCTGTGTACTGGGAAATGGTGACCTTGGTGGGAACGTCAATCGATGCAGCCGCTGGGAAAGAGGGTATGGAGATTCTTTACAAAACCAGGAGTAAAAACCACCACATGGCCCAGCAGTGCTGCTCCTCGCCATAGACCCCGAGGGAAGCAGAATTGGAAACACATGCACCCGCCGTTCACTACAGCACCGCTTACAGTCGCTAGAACACGGAGGCAACCTGGATGTCCATGGCCAGATGAATGGGTAAAGAAGCTGTGGTACATACACACGATGGAAGATTACTCGGCCATAGAAAGAACACCTTTGAGTCAGTTCTAATGCCGTGGATGAACCTAGAACCCATTTTACAGAGTGAAGAGCAGAAAGAGAAAGAGAACTATCGTACTCTAATGCATATATATGGAATCTGGAAAAATGGTGCTGAAGAGTTTACTTCCAGGGCAGCAGTGGAGAAGCAGACGTGGAGAACAGACATGCAGCCGTGGGAGGTGGGGGAGAGGGGAGACACACGGAGAGAGTCACATGGACGCTGACACAACCGTGTGCAAGACGGATGACCAGCGGGGATGTACTGTGTGGCTCAGGAAACTCAGACGGGGGCTCTGTATCAACCCAGAGGGGTGGGATGGGGCGAGCGGGGAGGGAGGTGCAAGAGGGAGGGATGTGTGCATGCCTGTGGCTGATTCGTGCTGAGGCCTGACAGAAAACAGCAGCAATTATCATTCAGTAAAAGATAAAATAGTGAAGTTGGGGGAAAGATGGTGAAGTTGGTAAATTTTTTGTCTTTTATCACAATTTTTTTAAAAAGAATAACTGCTCCCATAAGCTTTTGTCATCTGTTTTTGCCACAGACTTTTGATTTAAATATATGGTCTCTTGATCAGTACTAGGGAGAAGACCAGCATCTGTAATTTAATGGTGCAGGTTACAGAGCAGAGGAACAAAAGGTTGACTTCCCCACATCCACACTTAATTTAAGAGTGTCTAACACCGTTGCCCTAAGTAGCAGCTGCATGTGGTGGGACTAATTCGGGAGACTGGTGCCGATGGTCTGCTCTGCCTGCTAGACAGCCTCCTTGGGAAGCGGCACACCTACCACTTTGGTCGAACGGGTGACGGCGTTTCAGTTTTGGGCCTTTGAACAGTTTGTGTTAAGTCTGTTTCATAAGGTTGGGACCAGCATTTAGTCAGTTAATTGAAGAAGTTGGCCAAAGCAGAGCACGGATTGGTTTCAGGTAATTTTTTGTACTTTGCTTATCTTAGACTGCGTGGAGGCATGGCGGTGAGACACCTCTGAAGCATTGTCATGAAGAAAGGATCTGGAAGGAGCAGAGAGCCCCAGTTCCTCGGGTGGCACTCCTAGGCTGACTGGTAGTTCCAAGAGCTAAACCAGTAACAGCTGTTCTCACTCTTGCCTCAGCACCAGGGGGCTCAACTTGATCAGTGTCCCCCTAGTTCCAGTTTCTCCACACACCTATTTTAATATTATTTTGTTAATTGATTCACTTTATTGGGTTTGTCCAAAGCATTCAGTTTAGTTATACATATATATGAAGTGAAGTGAAGTGAAAGTCGCTCAGTCATGTCTGACTCTTTGAGAGACCCCATGGTCTATATAGTCCTTGAAATTCTCCAGAATAGTGGAGTGGATAGCCTGTCCCTTCTCCAGGGGAGCGTCCTGACCCAGGGATCGAACCCAGGTCTCCTGCGTTGCAGACGGATTCTTTACCAGCAGAGCCACAAGGGAAGCCGCGCGTGCGTGTGTGTGCGTGTGTGTGCGTGTGTGCGCGCGTGTGTCTTTATTGTGTGACATGTTTGTTTATTGTGTCAGTTTATTAGGCTGTGTCATGTCTGGTACACAGCTTTCTCCAGTTGTAGCTCACAGGCTTAGTTGCCGCTCGGCAGGTGGGATCTTAGTTCCCCAACCAGGGATTGAACCTGCATCCCTTGTGCCAGAAGGCAGACTCCTAATCTCTGGACCTATCAGGGAAGTCCCTCAGTTTAGTTCCTGTGGAAATAACTTTCCCTTTTATAGTTACAGCTCTCTGTTTATATGAAAGTTAATATTATTGCAAATTCAGTTGGCCTTCCAGGTCTGGTTTGAACCCCCCTCAGTAGGTGCAAGTGGAGATGAGCTCTGATGCTGTGGGGACCGCATGGTGCAGGGCGTGAGGGGTGCCGGCGGCGTTCATCTGGTGGGTGGGTTGAAAGGAGCTTGGTTAAGAGTGTTTCCTGTGTGCAGAGTCTTCACCTAGTCTCTCGGCTTGGGGAGAATGCTCGGGTTGTCCCGGCCCTCGGGGGCAGAGTATTCATTCAGCACCTTCCTAGCAGCACTTCACGCCTGCTCTGTGTCGGCTGGTGTGCTCTGGTAGTTTGTCTGTGAGGCACTTGTGCCAATGGCACTTTCTGTCTGTCTAAGGCTGCGGCCTCCTGCGCTCAGCTGGGAGGCCCTTTTTTGTGTTTTCTCTGAACTGCTTTGGATCACTTGTTGCAGAGGACCCTCTCTCTCCAGGTGGTGTTTCTGAGAGATGGGTCTCGCTGCTCGGGTGTTACCATTTTGATGCCCTTGCACTTTTCTGTAGAGCTGGATGCCAGGGCTGTGGGAGGTGGTGAGGCAGCCGCCCGCAGCCCACCTGCAGCCCTGGCCTCCCTGGGAGGGCCCCTGCCCCGCGCGCAGTCTGCCCCTGTCCTTCTCGCTTCGTCCTGGCATTGTGCCTTCTGGAGAAAGGTGGAAAGCTTTCCCCTTCTGTATGCTATTTATAACAGAGCATCATTTTATGTGGTTGAAGGGAGCCTTCACAAGCAGATGGATAAGTGAGCTTTTGTTTTTTTTTAAATTAAACCTGGGGCTGTTCTCATTTGGTCTACTGGGGTGTGTCACCATAAATTGTAGTTAAAGCTTGCTATATCTTACATGTCTAAAAACACCAATCTCGAGTTTAAAATCACCATAGCAGGTCTTGGTAAGGCACAGCTTCTGCTTTTGATACTGGATGGATAAACCTAGAACAGGCAGGTTTGGGTGAGAAGACGCTCTGGATTCCAGAGAAAAGAGATTTGCTCAGGGTGTCTTTTTCTCCTTTTTCTTTTTTTGCTCAGCAATTTGCTCTCGATTTTTGAAATATGGCTAACTCCAGTTATTTTTGTTTGGACTGCAGGCAAGTAAGCCTTTGAGAACATCTTGGCCGCCCCACCCATGCTCCCGTCCTGTCTTTTCTCTTGCAGCGTTAGTTTCGCATGTTCACAGAGTGCAAACTGACACTCATTTTGGCCCAAGCTTCCTAAAAGTCACATTAAAGAATGATTTTGTGGGAAGTATCCAGAATTTACATTCCATTGTTTCCTTGTTAGCTTGCTTAATTGTATGCAGAAACTTCTTATATCTTATATTCTTTTTTTTCCCCCTTTGTATTCCTATGTCTGTTTGTGTGTTATAGAAAGGGAACCCGTTCTTCCAGGCCTTCCAACTTGGTGTTAGGAAATAAGGAGAGAGTGAAGAACCAGCTTCAACCTGCCATTGGGGTGCTAGCTCTATTTCCCATCACGGGAGATGTCGTCGTGGTGGCAGAGAAGCCCATAAAACTGAATTAAACAAAGCCACATCAAGGCTTGTGTCAAGGCAGTAAACCAGCCCGGGAGGGCGGCTCTGACTCCCAGCCAGGTGAACACGTGGGAATGTGGGAGAGGAGGCTCGACTGTGAATAATACTTCAGGAGTCTGAGCCGCACTGGGTAGTTTCTTTCCTTGAGCACTAGTGAGTATGTGCAAGACTTTTTGTTTTCATGGAAACAGACATTCTTGGTGAACATTTCATATTCTCGAGAAACATTGCTATCCTGAGAGATTCATTGCTTGAAAAATCTGAGATGGTTTTTTGTGTGTATACGTAGCTGTATGCCAGTCAAATAGTAATTTTAGTTGTTTTTGAGTGAAAGCCAAACAGTGCTTTTGTTTTCGAAGAACCTAGCACACAAGTGTGGGAGAAGGCGGTGGCCCCCACGCCAGCGCTCTTGCCTGGCAAACCCCACGGGCAGAGGAGCCTGGGGGGCCGCAGTCCTCGGGGTCGCTAGGAGTCGGACACGACTGAGCGACTTCACGTTCACTTTTCAATTTCATGCATTAGAGAAGGAAATGGCAACCCACTCCAGTGTTCCTGCCTGGAGAATCCCAGGGACGGGGGAGCCTCGTGGGCTGCCGTCTCTGGGGTCGCACAGAGTCGGACACGACTGAAGCGACTTAACAGCAGCAGCAGCACACAGGTGCATCTCAGATTTTGTAAAATCCTGACCTTTGGCCGAATGCTCTAGGTATTTTAGGTTGCAGGGGAGGGCGGAAGGCCCGGGGCAGTGGGGGCCGCTCCTCCCCTCCTTGGTAGTGCCCCCTTGCTCAACACCAGGCCTTCTGCACCTCTGCTGTCCAGGCGCCAGGTATCACAGCCCTGCCATCCGGCTTGTGTCTTTTCACACCACGGTTCCCTGATGTCCGTTTGGAAGGTAGCTTTTTTCTGTGGCTGCAGAAATTCTGACTCATGAAGGTAAATAGTTCCCAGCTCCCCTTGAGACCAGTTACATTTATATATAGTGCATACACAGACACCCCTACATATAAGAAAACTAAACATGCAAACCTTCAATGCTTTCAGAGCAACAACTTAGATTCTCCGGCTTTTTCTCACTTTAGACACTCCATAAGTCCTGTACTGCCGTCGTGGTTCTGTGTGAAGTACACTTGTGTGTATGCTAAGTCACGTCAGTTGTGTCCCACTCTGTGTGACCCCATGGACTTGTAGCCCGCCAAACTCCTCTGTCCATGGGATTCTCCAGGCAAGAATAGTGGAGAGGGTAGCCAAGCCCTCCTCCAGAGGATCTTCCCGACCCAGGGGTCGAACCCAGGTCTCCTGTCTACGAACATAGCAGATGGGTTCTTTACCTTCAGCACCACCTGGGAAGCTCATAAGTACACTTATTTCCCAGCTAATTTTAAATTAAATTCTGTGTGAGGCTAGTAATTTGATGATAAAACAGTATATTGGAATAATAGGAAACATAGATTGCACATACAGTCACTGCCTTCACAGATTTTCAAAGAATTTGGAAAGATAACACTGTTTTATTCAGTATCACAGTAATCCAAGTCTACGCCCTGACCCGTAACACTGAAGAAGCTGAAGCTGAACGGTTCTATGAAGACCTTACAGAACTAACAAGGTCTGCAAGACCTTTCAGAACTAACACCCCCAAAAGATGTCCTTCTCATTATAGGGGACTGGAAGGCAAAAGTAGGAAGGCAAGAAATGCCTGGAGTAACAGGCAAATTTGGCCTTGGAGGACAGAATGAAGCAGGGCAAGGCTAACAGAGTTTTGCCCAGAAAACGCACTGGTCATAGCAAACACCCTCTTCCAACAACACAAGAGAAGACTCTACACATGGACATCACCAGATGGTCAATACCGAAATCAGGTTGATTATATTCTTTGCAGCCAAAGATGGAGAAGCTCTATACAGTTAGCAAAACAAGACCAGGAGCTGACTGTGGCTCTGATCATGAATTCCTGATTGCCACATTCAGACTTAAATTACGGAAAGTAGGGAAAACCACTAGGCCATTCAAGTATGACCTAAATCAAATCCCTTATGATTGTACAGTGGAAGTGAGAAACAGATTTAAGGGCCTAGATCTGATAGATAGAGTGCCTGATGAACTATAGAATGAGGTTCGTGACATTGTACAGGAGACAGGGATCAAGACCATCCCCATGAAAAGAAATGCAAAAAAGCAAAATGGCTGTCTGAGGAAGCCTTACAAATAGCTGTGAAAAGAAGAGAGGCGAAAAGCAAAGGAGAAGAGGAAAAATATATCCATTTGAATGCAGAGTTCCAAAGAATAGCAAGGAGAGAGAAGAAAGCCTTCCTCAGTGATCAATGCAAAGAAATAGAGGAAAACAACAGAGTGGGAAAGATTAGAGATCTCTTCAAGAAAATTAGAGATACCAACGGAACATTTCATGCAAAGATGGGCTCAATAAAGGACAGAAATGGTATGGACCTAATAGAAGCAGAAGATATTAAGAAGAGGTGGCAAGAATACACAGAAGAAATGTACAAAAAAGATCTTCATGACCCAGATAATCACGATGGTGTGATCACTCACCTAGAGCCAGACATCCTGGAATGTGAAGTCAAGTGGGCCTTAGGAAGCATCACTACGAACAAAGCTAGTGGAGGTGATGGAATTCCAGTGGAGCTGTTTCAAATCCTGAAAGATGACGCTGTGAAAGTGCTGCACTCAATATGCCAGCAAATTTGGAAAACTCAGCAGTGGCCACAGGACTGGAAAAGGTCAGTTTTCATTCCAATCCCTAAGAAAGGCAATGCCAAAGAATGCTCAAACTACCGCTCAATTGCACTCATCTCACAAGCTAGCAAAGTAATGTTCAAAATTCTCCAAGTCAGGCTTCAGTGATATGTGAACCGTGAACTTCCTGATGTTCAAGCTGGTTTTAGAAAAGGCAGAGGAACCAGAGATCAAATTGCCAACATCTGCTGGATCATGGAAAAAGCAAGAGAATTCCAGAAAAACATCTTTCTGCATTATTGACTATGCCAAAGCCTTTGACTGTATGGATCACAATAAAGTGTGGAGAATTGTGAAAGAGATGGGAATACCAGACCACCTGACCTGCCTCTTGAGAAACCTGTGTGCAGGTCAGGAAGCAACAGTTAGAACTGGACATGGAACAACAGACTGGTTTCAAATAGGAAAAGGAGAACGTCAAGGCTATATATTGTCACCCTGCTTATTTAACTTCTATGCAGAGTACATCATGAGAAACACTGGGCTGGAAGAAACACAAGCTGGAATCAAGATTGCCGGGAGAAATACCAATAACCCTAGATATGCAGATGACACCACCCTTATGGCAGAAAGTGAAGAGGAGCTAAAGAGCCTCTTGATGAAAGTGAAAGAGGAGAGTGAAAAAGCTGGCTTAAAGCTCAACATTCAGAAAACGAAGATCATGGCATCTGGTCCCATCACTTTATGGTAAATGGATGGGGAAACAGTGGCAGACTTTATTTTTTGAGCTTCAAAATCACTGCAGATGGTAACTGCAGCCATGAAATTAAAAGATGCTTACTCCTTGGAAGAAAAGTTATGACCAACCTAGATAGCATATTCAAAAGCAGAGACATTACTTTGCCAACAAAGGTCTGACTAGTCAAGGCTATGATTTTTCCAGTGGTCATGCATGGATGTGAGAGTTGGACTATAACGAAAGCTGAGCACCAAAGAATTGATGCTTTTGAACTGTGGTGTTAGAGAAGACTCTTGAGAGTCCCTTGGACAGCAAGGAGATCCAACCAGTTCATCCTAAATGAAACCAGTCCTGAATATTCACTGGAAGGACCGATGTTGAAGCCGGAACGCCAATACTTTGGCCATCTGATGCGGAGAACTTACTCATTGGGAAAGACCCTGATGCTGCGAAAGATTGAGGGCAGGAGGAGAAGGGGACAACAGAGGATGAGATGGTTGGATGGCATCACCGACTCAGTGGACATGAGTTTGCGTGAACTGCAGGAGTTGCTGATGGACCCAGGGGACTGGCGTGCTGCAGTCCATGGGGTCGCAAAGAGTCAGACGTGACTGAACTGAACACTTTGTGAATAAGTTGAATATACATCTCAAGCATCAAGTACATCTCAAGGAAAAGAAGAAAGATGAAAGCTGTAGGTCCCTCTCACTGTTCTGGTTATCAGGCAGTGGTGTCAACTGCAGATACAGCTTTGAGCCAGGAGCTAGTAGAAGGCCACTGAATAGGCTGGATAGACACTGGAGAGTTTAAGTGCAAGCCCGGGGGGCAGTCATGATGTGGGAGCCCGTCAGCCTGGGACCTCAGAACTCCCCGAGGACATTTTCATGAATATCATTTATTATTATACATCGTTACATATCCTTTAATAACGATGACTCAAGGCCTCAAAAGAAAGTATTCAGCATTTATTTGAATTTTGACAAGGCAGGGCAAGTTGTGGTATATTCAGAAGTATTGCAATAAAAAACTTTGGCAATAAAACTTATTGCCAAAAGGATAAATTCTTGAACATCTATAAAAGCTTGGTAATCTAGAACAGAGCTCATGGTCCCTAGGTTTAGGAAGCCAAGGTATTCTTGTTAAAACTATTCCGTGGATTTGGAATGTTCCAGAGAAAGTCACCAGCTTTAAGTGGGCCCAGAAGAGGGTCCCCTGCCCCGGCTCCCGTAGTGGGGTCATGGAGCACGAGGTGCGGGCCGGAGGGCCGGGGAAGAGGTAGTTGGCTGTGGCCGGAGTTGCGAGGGAAGGGGGCTCGTGGGCAGGAAGCAGCTCTGCTGGTGGTTGTGGGGCGCGGAGGGGGCGGAGGTGCAGGACGCCGCGGGTGCGGACGACGGAGGGTGCTGGGTGCCCGGTGAAGGAGGCCCGGGTTTCGCCCTCGGAGTCTGGGAGAGCTTCGGTTGCTACTGCCGAGGTGGGGCCGGCAGCCAGGGTGCAGCGGGGAGAGCGCTCCGCCCAGGGGGAGAGTCCAAAGCAGCTGTAGACTGCGGGCCTGGGGCCCCTGAGGCGCTCTGCAGCTCTTCCCCAGACAGGCAGAGACTGGCTTGCTTTCATTGTTGCCTTGGCGAGTGCTTAGTAATTATTGGTTGGTTTGTACTTCTTTGGAGTTTTGTGGGATGATTGGATTTGCTTGAAATAAATTTTGTGCAATTACATCGTTTTTGCTTGCAAGTAGAATGTCAGTCCTTAAGCCTGCTCACGCACTTGAGTAGGAAGAGAAGCCGAGGGCAGGCCAGCCTGACTTGGCCCTTAAACCTCAAGTTTTCTCTCGAAATGTTACCGTAAAATCTCCATCTGCTCCATCATATTTATTTTATGTAATTTTTGAAGAAGCTTGAATGAAGAGCGTCAGTCCACAGTGAAGTCTCCGACCGCGTCTCTCTGGCTCTGTTCGGTCCTGCACAGCTGGCTTTATCCGAGCTGCACAGCGAAAGCCAGTGTCCTGTCAGCGGTTTGACAGCCCTTTGGTCCGCGGTTGAATGTTCTTGCTGCAGTATTTCCATGATGTTCGGACAAATGTGCTAAATTAGCCAAGTATTATGAAGTTCTGTTAAGAAAGCAAGATAGTACACCTTACATGATTGAAACTGTTTGGGAGGCAGGATTTTTAAGAGGGTAATAAGGGATGACTATTAACTGAAGTGACTGGTTAAGACTTTTTATTGAAAAGAGTGCTTTGTATTGAAATGGATAATTAGTAACTGCAGATATTCTCATGAATGGTTAGGAATCCAAATAGATAAGTGAGAGGATGTGAGAGAGGTCTCACATTCAGGGACTTGATTTGATACCATTTTCAAAAAATCACTACCCTGCATATTAATGAGCACATTACCTTTTCCTGCAGTGAGACACTTTTTTTTTGTTGATGAATAAAGAAATGATGAAAATCACTTTTTCCAGTCGGAGTGTAATCAGCCTGGATTCCTACAGGCCAGGGGAAGATTCCTGTATCACAACCTTGAGCACACATCTTTCTCTTCACAGTGATTACATCAAACCTGTCTTTCCATGCTGGCACCGTTATTTCAAGTGAATGTTTTAGAAATAGGAAACGAAAGTCAGTGGCAGTATAGAGTATTGGCTAAGTTTTATTTCTGGACTTGGAAAGTTTCCCACCTTTCAAAGTGCTGGGGCCTAAAGGCAGTTTAGGAAAAAAGTATATTCTCAGGCATTGCTTATTGAATCTCTGGTGAGTATTTTTCAGTGTTAGGATAAAACTGTGATTTGCTATAGTATTTGTGCTCCATGCTCCGCAATATGAAATAGTTGATTTTATTGCTAGTGTCCTTTTAGTATAAATGACTTTTCATAATTGTTTTAAATGGCATTGTCTTTTTTTTTCTTGGGAAAATAAATTCTGATTTTCCTGCCCCCTTCTGTCTAAAAGATTGCTTTTGCTCTCTTCTCAGTGTCTTCTAACCTTCCCCTTACTTTTTCTTTTTTTGCCTCGCTCTGTGCGGCTTGCGTCCTGGTTTCCTGGCCCAGGCTCGAGCCCAGGGCCCAGCTGCAACAGTGCCAAGTCCTCGCCGTCTGGGACTTCCCCCCTTCGCCTCTGTCAATCAGTGACTTCTGGTGACTTTCCTAAACACGGGCTTCCCCAGGTTGAATGCAGAGGAGCGCTGTTGTTGAACAAGTTTAAAAGCATGTCTTCTCTTTTATTGTTAAACTCTGAGTTTGAGTTTTTGTTGTTTTTCTTTTCTTTTCTTTTCTTTTTTTTTTTACTAATTCAACAATCCAGTAAAGATTTTCTTTTTAAATCCCCCTTTTTTCTTACCTCTCTTTTGAAAGTGTGGGTTTTCCCCTAAATTTGATGCTTTATAAATATCACACAAAGAAATTCCCTTGCAGTTAAGAATAAAATCTACCCACTGAAATAGAGATGAGAGCGCCATTCCATTAGAAACTTTGTGTAAGATTTATCCAGTGAAGGCAGATTACAAGGGGGTACTTGTCATGATCTGCAAGTCACTAAGCTATTTGCAAAGAAAAATCAGTTCTGAAAAAATGATTTAATGAATTAACTGGTGGGATTTTAATGTGTTAAGAAGTATTACCTCCACACACTTTGCAGCAGCCTTCCAACACCCAGCAGTACCGATAAGGAACCAGATGCACTTTAAAAGTTTTCCTCTTTAACACGGAGATACCAGCATCTGCCTGCTATTCAGCACTGACAGCAAAGTCCATTCATTCCTCAAGTCCTGTGATGCAGAGAGCAGTGAGATAGCCTCGGTCCTGAGGAGCATTTTCGAGCTGATGTCTTGACTGAGTTTTGTAAGAGGAGAAGAAGGGTTAACCTGCGTAGGAGGTCAGGAGGAACATTCCAGACAGAGGGGCATCTGGGAGATGTGAGCGTGCTTTGGGGTGTTTGGGGTGTTTGGGGTGTTTGGGGGCCTGGGGTGGCCAGAAGGGTGGATGGCTGAAATGGAACATGCAGGGAGATGAGCCAGCAGAGGTGAGAGAGCTTTCCACTGTGTGCTGGGGGCTTAGGTGAGGCAGTTATTGTGTAGTGGTTAAGAGCATGGCCCTGAGTTGGATCCTGGCTTTGCCACCTGCTAACCTGCTTTATGACCTGGGACAGCTCCTTTGATATCTGTTGCCTCCTCTGTCAGCTGAAGCTGATAATTGTACCCACCTCCCAGGAGAGTGAAGAGAGTAAGTGCTCAGTAAGTGTTAGTTCCTGTTGGTGGTGGTGATGTAATTATTGTTACTGTCATCTAAAGATTGTGGAGGGATCATTAAAGGCTATTTCACAGGGGAGGAATTAGTGACATTAGCATTTTAGAGAACTGTTCTTGGCAAGCAGGGTGGAAGGATGAGGTATGTTGAATTGAAAAGTAAGATGGATAAGGCACATTAGTGCAGTAGTCATCGGGGTGACACAAATGAGGGCCTGAACGAAGTTGCTTGCAAGGAGAGTGGAGGGAGGAAAGGGTGGGTTAGAGAGAATGAGAATGGAGATTTGGCTGCTGATAAATGAGGTATGGGCAGGGTGGGGGAACCCCATTGTGTCCAAGATAACTGGGAGGTTTTAGATTTGAGAAACAAGGGGGAAGCCAGAGAGAAAACATGTCAGGAGGAGAAACTTGAGGTGAGAAGATGGTGAGTTTAATTTGGATTTAAGTTTCGTATTTGAGGGTCTTCCTAGAAGAGAAGTCCAACAGCCTATTAGGTACCAGTGTACAGTTCAGGAAAGAGATCTGAGCTGACCCTGAGATGTCAGAGTTAAGAGTGAAGTCATGGAGGTGAGTGGCGGTGAGGAGCCTGACAAGCCAGAGCTGAAACCAGCCACGTTTATAGAAACGCCCCGTATTTAGAGAACTTGGTGCCGGGGCCTTCCATTAGAAGGGATCCCATTTAGAGAGATTAAAGAGTCTAGGGAAGTAGAAGGAAACTGAAGAATAGGAAGGTTACAGAAGTCAGGATGCCATGGGCTGGGCAGGGTGCTTTCGGAGGGAGCATGTTCATGGAATGACGGGAGCCGGACATGGGAGGTAAAGCTTGGAGTCGGGTCCTTTCCAAAGAGACCTGTGTCCCAGGGAAGGAGAGATTCCTGTGCATCAGCGGAGTTCCCGGCCTGGGCCTTGCTGGTCTGCCGCCGCGGTTCTTAACAGCCTCCCTTCTGGGAAAGCCTCACTCACAGTGGTTTCAGCTCCACGTGGTGTTTCGGGATCAGCGTGACCAAGATCAAGGCAGCGTGCACGCTGCCGGGTCCCAGCCGTGCCCGTGTTCCCTTTCTCGGGTGGAAGCTGAGCCCTTGCCTTGCTCTGGGGGCCCCTTTCTCCCTCAGACGCCTCCCACCCTGAGCTCCTTCCCAGGCCCTCCCGCAGCTCTTCAGTTGCTGGGAGACTGAGGTTCTGCCCTCCGTTTTGGTTCCTTGTCTTCCGGGTAAAGGCTCAAAGCTGGGTTTTGCCACTCTCTGCTGATTCACCCTCCTGTCCGCCCGCCTGCCCGTTTGAGCCGTCTCAGTCTAGCTGCCAGAGTCACCCGGCGACGGCGCCTGTTCCTCCGCGGCCGTTCCTCGCACTGAGCGTCCCGGCGCCCTCTCCCATAGCCCGCTACTCAGCTCTCCTGGAACGACAGGCGGGACCGGCGTGTGCTGCACGTGGAGCTCTGCACACGCTGGCCTTAGTCACGGCGATTGAGAGCTTGCCCAGTGTCGGGCGCTGTGCCGCACACGACAGGCACCCGCTGTGGACAGCAGTTCAGCCTGTTTTTTGAATGAACAGACTGAGGCTTGGTTTAGCAGCTTGTCCCAGCCCACACCGAAAGAGTAAACCAGCACACAGCCCCGGCTCTCGGACCCCAGAGCCTGCGCTCCGCTCGCGCACCCTGCGCTAGTCTGTGCCCCTCCCTGGGGTGCCGCGGGCCAGCTGAAGGACCCTCAGACTGGGGCCCTGTGGTTTGGGTGTTGGTTTCCAATGTGTCCAGTCATCCTTCAGACCTCAGTTTGGTTTCCTGATACGGATGGGTCTCACCAGTTGTTATCCACATGTACAGTGACTTTTTCCCATAACTAATTTACTTTCCTGAAAGGTAAGTTTTCTTTAAGAAATTTAAGATCACATTTTAATTCTGAGCATAAGTGGCTCTCTCCAAGATTGTGATCAGCCTTCTTTAAGAACAAGTAGAAATGTCATATAGACACATCACACACATATATATTTCGTATATATTTGGAGTGCTTTTTGGGTGTGTGTGTTTTGAGGTGAGGAGAAAGTTTGAAGTCCTTGCCTAGAACTTTTGGTAACTCAGTATACTAGTTTGATTTTGGAACTTGGAAAAAAATGACTTTTCATTCCACAAGCATTTATTTTTGTGGGTAGTTTGTTACCGTTTTAATCTACATTTCACAGTTTCAAGTACTAGCTTTTTTAAACATGAATCACTTGGATTTCATATGTATTTATTGGTGATGACAAAAAAGGATGAAGGGCTCAGAATTGGTTCTTGTTACATAGATGTTCAGAGTGGACTCTGAAGGCCTGGGGTTTGCAGAGTTGGGGGGGGTTGTTTTTAGTGAGTATTATAGTTTTACTTTCATAGTCATGTTCAGGATTATTTAAGTAAATGGAATAGAAAACAAAACTCTTCTCTTGAGGCAGCAGAGGAGAGTAGGAAAAAATGGAAATCATGGACTTAACTCTGTGTAGCCTCTAACCTCTGAATTATCCATCTGTTCCAGCTTATTTTAGAATATGCCTTAATAGTGCTTTACGGGCAGAAGTTGGCAGAGTCTTTTCTGTAGAGAGCTGGGTAGGAAGTATTTAAGCTCTGCAGACCCCATAAATCTCATCTGTTGCATATTCCTGTTTTCTTATTGTTTGTTTACAACCTTTTAAAATTTTACGTTAAAAATCTAAGTAATTCTTAGCTCACCAGCCATATAAAAACAAGCTACAGGCTAGACTTGGCCCCTGGGCAGTAGTTTGCAGACCCTTGCTCTGCAGGAACCCTTTCAGTCGAGCCCTGTGATCCCCTGAAATCAATGTAAGTTCATCTTCCATCCCACCCTCCAGAAAGGCTGGAGTTTCCTTCCACCGGACTTGTTAGTGTGGCCCGTCTCCCCTTCCTTTCCAGGTTCACCATGCGGTCTAAACTCCTGCGACTCTGTTGCTTGGATTGTTAGTAACTGCCTGCTCTGCAGGTGTCTCTGCTTCCAGCCTTTGTCATTGTTCAGCTGCTGGGTTGTGCTCTACTCTTTGTGACCCCATAGACTGCCACATGGCAGGCTTCCCTGACCTTCACCGTCTCCCAGAGCTCACTCAGACTCATGTCCCTTGAGTCAGTGATCCCGCCCCACCGTCGCATCCTCTGTCATCCCCTTCTCCTTCTGCCCTCAATCTTTCCCAGCATAAGGGTCTTTTCCAATGAGATGGCTGTTTGCATCGGAGTGTTGGAGCTTCAGCATCAGTCATTTCAATGAATATTCAGGACTGATTTCCTTGTAGGATGGACTGGTTTGATCTCCTTGCAGTCCAAGGGACTCTCAAGAGTCTTCTCCAGCACCACAGTTCAAAGGCATCAATTCTTTGGCTCTCAGACTTCTTTCAGTCTTCTACTGGTTTATAAACTGTCCTGTACATAGTTCTTGAAGTAATGTTTTCTGGAAATACAGTGATACTGTGTCGTGTTTTTACTCAGGGTACATTAATTTCTTGTGTGTGACACTGAAACTCTTTGTTCTTACCTTTGAAAAGTTACAGAGTGTCCCATACTCAGAACCAGCCATATAAACCATCTTATTCACTTCCTATGTGAAGCCACAGTTTATAAAGCAGATTATATACTGTGATTACTTTCTGGACACACCTAAAATTGTTGATCATAATGGATTTTGTTGAAGTAAATTGTTAAAAGTAAATTCCAAGTATGTAAGACTTAAGGTAATATTTAGAGGCTATTAGCAACGGTAAATGCAGAGTCAGTCACTGGGCTTTATGGATAGATCAGCCTCTTTAGCCTTCACAGCAAACCAATGAGGAGGGTCCCCCTTTACAGGCAGGGCACTGAGACGTAGTAGAAGTGAGGGGCAGTGTTGGGGTTCACACCTTGGCTCTCTGGTGCCAGAACCCGTAGTTTTGAACCACTGTGCTATAGCGTTTCCTCAATGAATTAATCGTTAAAAGAAAGACTTTGAACCTAGTAGAGGAAAGGAAGGAATCATTCAAACATAGCTTTAACCTTCATCTCTTTCCCTGCCAAGGTCCCAGCTCTCTTTATATTTTGCTGTTTTGCCAGATGGTTTGTGAACTTGGCTGAACTTCATAGATGGAAGTATTTGAACGTTTGAAATAGGGAAGAGTTGAAGGTTATCAGAACAGGAAAGAGTCCAGCTCTTTTCCTGGAGTACGGTCAGGTGCATGTAGATAGACTGTGGCAGAGACTCTCTCCGTAGGCAGAGAGAGAAGAGAGCATTTGAACGTGATTATTCATTGTGAAATTTTGTTAAAAACATCAACAAAGCTCTGTTTTGGTCAGCCATCTGCTGGAAGATAGAAATGAACTTGTTAAGAATTTGCAGTTATTTCAGAAAACTGTTGATTACTGTTTTGTTTGTGGATTGCATATTGTCATCTGGATTGTTAATTGCTTGGGAAGAGAGATTTCTATTTTCTGTTTCTTTGGCAGTCTAAGCCCAAATTGGTGTTTCTTAGAATTCTGTGTATGAGTGGGTGTTCCGTGAATGTTGACCAAGTAAGGTACAGATATGCGATCTTATTGGACAATAGTTAAC
Organism: Oryx dammah; assembly: GCF_014754425.2. Lineage (NCBI taxonomy): Eukaryota > Metazoa > Chordata > Mammalia > Artiodactyla > Bovidae > Oryx > Oryx dammah. The sequence goes on along the minus strand of NW_024070206.1, from coordinate 935,004 downwards.
TTTGATCTTCACCTATTTGTTTCAGTTAAATCCTCAGATACTCAAGATTTTTTAAATAAACAATGCAACCCCATGGACTGCAGCATGCCAGCTTCCCTGTCCTTCACCATCTCCTGGAGTTTGCTCAGACTCATGTCCATTGAGTCAGTGATGCCATCCAACCATCTCATCCTCTGTCCCCCTCTTCTCCTGCCCTTAATCTTTCCCAGAATTAAGGTCTTTTCCAGTGAGTTGGTTCTTTGCATCAGGTGGCCAAAGCATTGGAGCGTCAGCCAGCATCAGTCCTTCTAGTGAATTTTCAGGGTTGATTTCCTTGAGGATGGACTGGTTTGTTCTCTTTGCAGTCCAAGGCACTCTCAAAAGTCTTCTCCAACACCACAGTTTGAAAGCATCACTTCTTTGGTGCTCAGCTTCTCAAATCCATACATGACTACTGGAAAAACCATAGCTTTGACTATATGGACCTTTGTCGACAAAGGTCTCTCTATATACTTACTATCAAATAAGAAACTCACTTTGCTGAATGCTTTCTTTGATGCCTGAGGTTGTGAAGACGTTACACGTCACTTCTTTCACTCTCATAACGATCTGATTTGATGTAATTTTCATTTTACAGCTATGGAAACTGAATCCAGAGAGGTTAAGTGTTTTTATTACCTGATTGGGTTGTTTTGAGTTTATACTGTGTGCCAGCGTTGTCCTGGGTGCTGCACTGACAGAAGTGCTGAAGCGAAGAGGAGCAGCAGAGTCTCTGCATCGGGGAGCTGTTCGGGGAGCTGCCAGGAGTGGCGGAGCCCCTCAGGACAGAGCAGCAGAGTCTCTGCATCGGGGAGCT
>NW_024070206.1:927945-934159 GCF_014754425.2 Oryx dammah | reverse complement strand
GCGGAGCCCCTCAGGACAGAGCAGCAGAGTCTCTGCATCGGGGAGCTGTTCGGGGACCTGCCAGGAGTCGCGGAGCCCCTCAGGACAGAGCAGCAGAGTCTCTGCATCGGGGAGCTGTTCGGGAACCTGCCAGGAGTCGCGGAGCCCCTCAGGACAGAGCAGCAGAGTCTCTGCATCCGGGAGCTGTTCGGGGAGCTGCCAGGAGTGGCGGAGCCCCTGAGGATAGAGCTGGGCGTTGGCCCGAAGCAGCAGGGCCCTGCAGCACTCCCTCTCCAGGGCTTGTCTTTATGCCCATGTGTATGGGCTGTGCTAAGTCGCTTCACTCGTGTCCAACTCTTTGCAGCCCTCTGGACTGTAGCCCTCCAGGCTCCTCTGTCCATGGGATTCTCCAGGCAAGAATACTGGAGTGGGTTGCCATGCCATCTTTCAGGGGATCTTCCCGACCCAGCGACTGAACCTGCTTCTCTTAAATCTCCTGACTTGGCAGGGGGTTCTTCACCACTAACACCACCTGGGAAGCCCAGTGTCTACCTTACTTATGGTGTAAGATAAAGAAAGGTCAGTTCTTTTTTTCCCCTTCATCTGTATGGATAGCTTGGATCCATATTGTTTTAAGTTTCAAATCAGAAGGAATAAAATATTTCAAACTGTTTTATCTAATTCAGTCACCTCCACCAATACTTTTAAATGACTTAAAATGCTCTTAATTGAAAATGATTGTTTTGTTTCTGATGTAGTATCCGAAATTGGTGTGGTATTGGAGAAGGAAATGGTAACCCACTCCAGTATTCTTGCCTGGAAAATCCCATGGACGGAGAAGCCTGGTAGGCTACAGTCCATGGGGTTGCAAAGAGTCGGACACGACTGAGCGACTTCACTTCACTTCATACGAAACTGCAGACAGACTGGTCTCTCTGTGTGAACGTCTACTTCTCCTTGTTTACGGAGAACAGTGCAACAACTCCAGCTCAAGAGTTTTATAAACTACCTTTCTCCTCAGAGGTCATGCATTCATATTTTTATTGGACACAAGAAATATCCTCCAACTTTGAGGTCATCATTTGGGTATGTGTGTATAGTCAGGTGGAGAATTGGTAAATAAAATTTTTGGTAGCCTCTCAGGAAAACCAGTGATTCTGTTACCTGATTCCTTTCTATTTTAATTCTTCTAGACTGATATATTGTGATTCTCAAAAGAATACATTGATAGATTCATAAGGAAAGGAGATTATTCTCCCTAGTACTTATTGTTTATATTTTTCTTTTCTCTTGCTGTCCTCAGTTTTACACATAAGGCAAAAAGCTGCTTATAGGAGTGAGACTGGTGAGCAAGTATGTTACACTTGCGTATTATTGGTGAGTTGATTCTTTTGTTGGTGTTACTTGTATTAGCCCTAAGAGTTTGAGAAAACCTTTTTCTTCCGAAAGGTAAACAATACTTCCAGGGCAGATATTTTGTAGGAAAACGGAAAGATTGTAAATGAGACTTTTGTAGAGCATTGTATATAGTATGCGTACACTACTTCTCTCAGTGAAGTGAGTGAAAGGCGCTCGCTCAGTCGTGTCCAACTCTTTGCGACTCCATGGACTATACAGTCCATGGAATTCTCCAGGCCAGACTATTGGAGTGGGTAAACCGTTTCCTTCTCCAGGGGATCTTCTCAGGATTCCCGCATTGCAGGCGGATTCTTTACCAACTGAGCCATCAGGCAAACCCCAAAATACCAGAGTGGGTAGCCCATCCCTTCTCCAGCGGATCTTCCTGACCCAGGAATCAAACCCAGGTCTCCTGCATTGCAGGCAGATTCTTTACCAGCTGAGCCACCAGGAAAGCCCACTTCTCTCAGTAGTTGGACTACCTAAATATTGTTTGCATCATTGAAATGTTATCTTTGAGGATCAGTTTAACATCTGTTTTGAAATCCATAATTCCCTATCTATCTAAACAGGACTTTGCCTTCAGATCTTAGTATGAGATTAAATTATTTGAATCTAAAGCCCTTAAGTATAGTTTTATTTTCTCCATAAATTTGTTTGGGATTATATGAGCTGAAGTGTTGTCTAAAGGGAAGATAAGAGAGTCAGAAGCTGTTTGAGGAAACCCCCCCAAAATAAAATCTTGAGCTGAATACTTAATTCATTATGAATTTAAATTTGTAGGTTATTTATCCAAACGTTATCAGCTTTTAGTTTAAATCTACTTTTATGATTTCTACTCTTACTCCCTTTCATAATAAAATCTTGTGGTTTAGTGCATGGTAAATATATTAATTGTGCTTTTTTTTTTCAAATTATGAGTCATTACGGATTATTGTAGTATGCAGTCATTAAATTTTCTTCTTTAATATGAAATGGAAACTCTCATCTTGTAACATAGTTATTGGTACAATGTATAGAGTTTACCCAGTGGCTCAGGGATCCACCTGCCAAGCAGGAGTCACAGGAGATGTGGGTTTGATCCCTGGGTCAGGAGGACGTCCTGGAGAAGGAAGTGACGACCTACGCCAGTATTCTTGCCTGAAAAAGAATGGACTGAGGAGCCTGGTGGGCTGCGATCCACAGGATCAACAAGAGTCAGACACAGCTGAGTGTGTACGCGTACATGCCCATGCACGCGCACACACCACTCTCTCTTTGAAGGGGAGTTCTTATAAACATCGATCTCAGTTTGTCTGCAAACTTCTGTTTTCCATTAATTCTATTTACTCTAAATCTAAAGGACATAAAAGTAAGAAACTAGGTTAAAATTTTAAATAGATTTTAATTGTGTATATTGAGCATTTGCTTTAAGGCTGATGGTTTTGGGAGTAGAAGCATGGACAGGAAGGCCCCATTATTGTGCTCACATGGGTATTTTAGCTTATATACCACGTGAGTGCAAACAGGCTAAAACAGAGCTAAGGTATTTGTACCTGTGGATTATTCTGAGGGCAGCATTTGGACACAGTTGGTTCAGGTGTATTGCGGCGCTCTTCTGCTGTGTGACTGGCAGGAGGGTGTGCTTGTGGAGGGCGCTCACGGGACGTCCGCAGCGCGCGTGCGCTTCAGGGCGGGGCGCTCACGTCCGGGTTGGAGAAGTTTCCTCTCCACGCGACCCTGTGAGCCGACTGGCTTGTGAGAGAGAAGGTACAGACGGGCAGAGGCCGACGAACGAGGGTCGAGCGCAGGAGGAGCATTCGTTCTTCTGATCTTGGTGTAAAGCAGCTGGTCGTGACCCAAAAGCGACTAATGCTGCCGTAAAGGGGCTTGGCTGTTAACGGTGACAACTGTGGAAAATGAAAGATCATTTTTGTTTAGTATAAGAAATTTTGGCATAAACGTAGTCTCTTAGAGAGTTTCATGCTTGATTTTCTGTGCTCACTGCAGTGTATAATTTTGTATCCGTAGCCAGTGATTAGTTTTCTTTGCTCCTGAAAACGCAGAGGATTTAAATTTAGTATTTTGTTTGTGTGAAGGACAAGTTTTGTAATAGACTTGGTTAGTTGTAAATCTGCTATTCTTTCTGAATAGTCTGTTGGCTAAATTGTTCTTCCTCAGCTTTTTTTGCCTTTATAGCTTAGGTGATTGAGGCAATGTCTTTTGTATTTGGTTTATTATTACAAAATACCATTTATACATTGAGTTTTTCTCCTCACGAGAAGTGTTTTCATATTTCTTATCTCCAATTAGTTCAATTTGTTTAGACTTTTATTGAATGCCTACTGTGTGTTTATCATTGGTCAAGGTCATCTGAGAATAGAAAGGTAAAAGGCAAGACTCTCGCTCCTGAACTAACAGAAGGCAGAGAGGTTAATACCTACGACGTTCACATGAACCGTACTCTGAGTATGACGTGTGTATAAAGTGTTATGGGAAGACAAATGACGGAGAAGTTAATTCAGTAGGAAAAGGCAGAGATATGGGGTGGTTTTAAGCAGGGCCTTGAAGGATGGGTAAGAATTGGTTTTCTGACTTAAATACAGACTTGAAGAGAAAATGTGTTACATATATAGAACCATACAGGCTGAGCTCCGTTGCAACAAGTGTTACACATTTTAGGGATCCCTCTCCCCTCAAATTTCCAAGTTCCTGTCAGCGCTTTTCTTAGATTAAAAGAATAAAAAAGTTCAAATGATTCTCAGAAGGATTTCCGTAAGAGATTTGAGCAGGCTTGAGACAGTTCTAAAAAATGTAATTATTATAGTGATCCATACTTTTGATATAATTTTAAGAAATCTGAGCTTTTCCTGTAAATAAGTTAGTTCATTTTCTGATATTTGTTAGCTCTCTGTGTGTGTGCATGCTCTCTTGCCATTCTGCTGGCTCAGGACTTTTTTTCTCCTAGCTGTCAGATTGTATCTGAGCTGATGAAGCATAATGTGTAGACTTCTCCTACTGCATGATGCAATTTAATATTTTTACTCATTGGTAGTTAGTGAATTAATCATGTTAGTGTTAAGTACCAACAGGCAAGAATAAATGCCATTTAAAACTTCTTAAAATTGTTAATATAGAAGGCTCCCAATTCCAAATGTGAAATCCCGAAATGAATGTAGAAGTTTTAGGTGGTTAGCCTCAGAATTTAGTGATTTGGAGTAGAGGGGGCCACGGAAATAACCAGGGTGATATTTGGGGATGGGACTGTGTACAACTAATTCCAACGCTTTGTGACAAGGCGGCCTGTGTGGCTGGGAGGATGTGGGCCCGTGTGATGGGACTGTGGGCCCAGGAGTTGGTGAAGGGCCAGTTCAGTAGAACCTGCTAGGTTGTTACACACGTTGGCTTTTACTCTGAGTTGGAAAGTTATAGAAAGCTTTTGAACAGCACAATGAACACACTCCGATCTGTCTTTAAAAGTGTGTTTCTGGGTGCTGTGTTGAGAACAGTCAGGTGCTGTTCTGTGGGTTTGGAAGGAAGGGTGGAATTGCCTTTTCCAAAGATGGGTCTCTCCTAGAGGAGTAGAGGAGGCATTCAAGTGGACAGGTGGTTTAAGGAAACTGGAGGGCAAGGCAAGACGGGCTGGAGACACAGACTTGAGAAGCTGAGAGTGGGAGACTGCACAATCCATTCAGGCGTGGAATCCTGTAATTGCTGTGCTAATGATATGCAAACAGATACTTGTAAATCTCCTGTGCTGACTACTTGTCTACAATAATTGCTTTCGTTTGGAATCAGTAGCTAATGTGATCTCCTAGCACACTGTACTTTTTCTCTCATGGTTTCCATCAGATTATACTGTACTTGCCTAGTTATCTGACTGGAGACTGTGAGGTTTTTAAGGGTTTGAACCTGTCTTCTAGTAGAGAGATACTCAGGTCGATCACGTAGAACTCAATTTACTATCTGTGTGAGGACTGGAGTACTAAGTGTTACTACATTTGAATTTTTCTTTTTTTTTTTTTAATTTGTATTTTACATGGGAGTATCATTGATGAAATTTTCATTTCTTAAGAATATATATCTTAGGGAGCTCCCTGGTGGTCCAGTGTTGGGATTCCTGTGCTGTCGCTGCTCAGGGCTCAGCCTCAGTCCCTGGTGGGGAACTAGAATTCCATAAGCCATGAGGTCAGAGAAAGAGGAAAATGAACATGTATCTTCTGGAAAGATGGAAACCAAAACTGTACTGCTGCAGACAGAAATACCTGCATTTTTTTTTCCCTTTCTCTTATCCCTGAAGGGATTACCTTTGGGGAGTCAAGACCTCTGTGGATCACAATGAAAATTAAGTCATAACTATGTAGCTTTTTAAAAGACTCCACATCATTAGTTTGAGAGAAGCTCAGAATGGCTATACTGTGACTGTCTTATTCTATCCAGAGTTGAATACTCCTGAAGAGGTATGCAGGGTAAGCATTGGGAAGCCTGTGAAAGTGAAAACATGCTGCTTTTCCTTTTAGCGTTAATTTGCATGCCTGACCGTCCTCCTTAGTGATAACCCCACAGCTGGGTGAGCAGAGACGTACCGCGTTCTATCTTTAAAACCTTGATTTTAGTAGATCGCTCACAGAAATGACAGCTGCATCACACACACATCTGACGGGGTCCCTCTGTCTTCTTCCAGAAGAAGATAAGCCGGAAGAAGGTACAACAGTAACTGAAGGAACTATTACCGTTACTTATAAAAGTCGGGAACACTAGGGAGCCACTATAAGCACAGATGATTAAAGAGAGACTGGAGAGAGAGTTCACGTGTAACTCACAGAAAGCTGCAGCTCTGTACCAGAGAGGACCTCTG
>NW_024070206.1:903688-927935 GCF_014754425.2 Oryx dammah | reverse complement strand
GTAACTCACAGAAAGCTGCAGCTCTGTACCAGAGAGGACCTCTGATGGCCTGTGGGTGCATGCTTTCCCTGAGAGCATCTTAAGGGACATGCTGTTCAGGTGACTCCCTTCTAAATAGATCACTGCTGCATTAGGAGTTGGATTGGGGCAAAGATGGAACTTAAGACCACTGAGTCCAGAAGTCCGCTGTACACATCTGTGTCTCTTTTGCTGTCCTGCATACAGGGTCATCATTGCCATCTTTCTAAATTCCATATATATGTGTTAGTATACTGTATTGGTGTTTTTCTTTCTGGCTTACTTCACTCTGTATAATCGGCTCCAGTTTCATCCATCTCATCAGAACTGATTCAAATGTATTCTTTTTAATGGCTGAGTAATAGTCCATTGTGTATATGTACCACAGCTTTCTTATCCATTCATCACAGATGTGTATAGCGGACTTTTGGACTCAGAGGGAGAGGGAGAGGGTGAGATGATTTGGGAGAATGGCATTGAAACATGTATAATATCATGTAAGAATCGAATTGCCAGTCTGTGTCTGATGCAGGATACGGCATGCTTGGGGCTAGTACACGGTGATGACCCAGAGAGATGTTGTGGGGACGGGGGTGGGAGGGGGGTTCATGTTTGGGAACGCATGTATAGCCGTGGTGGATTCATGTCAATGTATGGCAAAATCAATACAGAATTGTAAAGTAAAATAAAATAATAAAAAAAAAGACCACTGAGAACACTGATGTTCCCATTTCCTATCCCCATTTGAGAGAATAAAGGCCTAGAGGATTAAAGGGCTTAGCTAAAATCATAGAGCCAGTCAGTAGCAAAGCCTGCCCTAGAATTCAGGTTTCCTAACCTTCAGTCCAACTCACCCTTCTTAATTCTCACTTTAAAATGAAATAGTGATATTGTATTTAAAGTAATGGTATATATTTATTATTAGCCTTTATTTAAAACCATGAGAAATTTGTTCTATATATTAAGTTAAAGACATTTTTTTTTTCCCTTTCTGAATCCATGAGAGAAACCAAAACTCAATACCCACAGTGTGAACGAAACACAGGTTTGGTTTTGGTTGAACTTTACTTACATGCTCGACCGTGGACTCAGTGTGTTGTCTGCAGGTGAAAGGCAGATCGCAGCCAGCTCAGGGCCCTGGAACGCACTGCTGCGGAGCCGTGTCTGGGTTACTCAGCTCTTCTTGTGCCGTTGGGCCAGGTCCTGGTAACGGCATGACCTTGTCTCTTTTCTTTCTCTTAAGAGAGCCTCCAGAAACGAGCAGCAAGGACCAGATTTGCCCCCAAACCTCTGGGGGGAGGGACGCTCTGCCAGCACCTGTTTCCTGGGGCTGTTACAACAAGTGATGACAAGCTGGGTGACTTAACACAGCAGAAATTTGCTCCTTCGTATTTCTGGAGGCTATAAGTGCTCCCGGAAGGCTGAGGGGGCTCATCCTTGCTTTTCCCAGCGTCTGTGGTTCCCAGAAGCCCCTGGGCTCCTGGGCTTTGCAGCTGCCTCCCTCAGTCTCTCCCGCTGTTGACACATGGCCCCTGTTCCTCCGTGGGCCTGGGTCCAAGCTTCTTTTAAGGACTCTAGTCATGGGATTAGGGCTTATTCTGGTCCGACATCTAGTCCTTATCTTAACGTGATTGCATCTGCAAAGACCCCGTTTTCATATAAGGTTGCATTCACAGCGACCAGGGGTAGGGCTTAAACATTTCAGCTCGTAGCAGAGGATGCGAATGACTGCCGCCGTGACTGAGAGGGTAGAGTCTGTTGTTGGCAAAAGATGACAGCGGTTAGACCAGCGGTGTTTGGGGGACAGGGGTGGCAAGACTGCTCTACTTCTATGTACATACAGTTTTTGATCCAAGAAAGTGAGAACGTTAGATTTGTAGTGATGACCTTGAATACATTTAAGCAATTAAAAACTTTATTGGTGTTTCTCAGCATGTCGTCCAAGTAACTGAATGTTGGGGACTATGTTTTGGTGATTTTTCTTACCCAGAACGTTGGTTAAATAAGTGTGTTCTGTTTGTAGGCCAACTCATTTCGGTTGTGTCCGATGCTTTGAGACCCTGTGGACCAGAGCCCACCAGGCCCCTCTGTCCATGGGATTGATTCTCCAGCAAGAGCACTGGGGTGGGTTGCCGTGTCCTCCTCCAGGGGGCCTCCCGACCCAGGGATGGAGCCCATCTCTCACGTCTCCCACGTCGGCAGGAGGGCTCTTTACTGCTGCCCCCGCCTTCATGGGGACAGAACGCCCACGCTCTGCTTAGTGTGTAATAACCGTCGTGTGCATCCTCTGCACCCGAGCTGGCATTTCAGTTCACCCTCCAGTGGGTTTATTTAATTGGTGGATGCTGGTGGTGTTTGGGGTTGTGAATAGGCAGCAAAAGTATGTAAAATTATTGAAAAAATACGTTAAGACTGTGATAGTCTCCAGGGTTAATCTTCATGGTTTTTAAGTCCTCTTCGAGTGCTAAGAGCTTTTCTTAAACACAGTTAAATAAACAATGAGGTTTGTTTGACTTAGAGGGAAGTGGAGTGCTAACACCGTCAGTCTGCTGATGTACCGATTACTGGGCTTCAGCCAAGCCCATCGCCCAACTGCAAACAGAGTCGTGAGCTGCTTCATATATCTTCAGCAGTTTGAATTTCTGCATGTAATGCTTAAAGACAGGATACTGGTTTTGGCTGGGGTATTTTGCCTTTAACAGTTAAAAGTCAAAATGCTGTCTTGTGCCTAGCATTCTTTTTGGAGCTCTGCTAACACGAATTACTTAATCTTAGGTGATACTTCATGATTAAATGAGTTTTGTGTGTAAGCTGAATATATTGAAAATATACTCGTAATGCTAAAAAAGGCAGTAATGTATTTAATTCTCAAATTTAAAAAGCTGTAAAGTCAGAGAAAATTAGATTTCTTTAGATCTGGTATCAAAAGTGTAGTAGTAGCTGACCTTCCAAATTCATGTCCACCCAAAATCTCGCAGTGTGACATTAGAATTGTTGCAGATGTAATTAATTAAGATGAGGTCTCACTGGACTAAAGTGGTGCCAGGGTCCAGCCCCGGTGGATCCAGGGAATTCGAAGCGGGGACGGCGTTGGCGATGGGAAAAAACTTATTTATTTATTAATATAAGATTAGATTAAGAAGAAATAGTGTGGTAGGCAAATTAAGTGGAGAAAAGAGGCTGAATAACTTGCTTTATGTGGGAAGCCAATAAAGTTCCAGACAAGGAGCCTGCACTGTCTACGTTAGGCCACTGGCATCCTCTCGAATATCGGGGGGTGCCCCGCCTTGGGCTCCCCCTCGCGTGGATCTTAGAGGCCGGGGCAAGTCAGTAGACATGGTGAGCCTCCACGCCCCAGGTGGGAATTCAGCCTGAAATTAGAGTAAAGAGGAGACACGGGGAAACCAGTGCTTCCAATGACTGGCCTGGCCTCTATTGTCTAGGAAGGCATTTTATACCTTTCTGATTGTACATAGAGATCAATGGATAATACAAAGTTATGCAGCATTAGTAGCCCAGACTCTTATCAAAACCAGGCTTTTCTCTCTGCATCCCTAGTTGTATACACAAGTCTTAGGTGATTTACATCATCTTCCGGCCAAAAGGGCCAATTTACATTTTACAGCCCTTTTCTGATATGGGTTTGTCAACCAGGAGACTTATTTGTGTTGTTCTTCCCAAAGTCTGGTGCCACTCTCAGAAAGGACTAAATAAAGTTACATTCTTACATAGCAAAGATACAGCAATTTATAACAAGTAAAAGGAGTACAGTGATTTATAACAAAAGAAAAGTAATTAACTCAAAAGTCTAGTGTTGCTAACATCAAAACTACTATATATCTTTTTCCATATCCCGTTTACATTGATTAACATCCTCCCAGGTGCCTACAAGATAAAGAATATGGAGGCCTGGCGGCAGTCATTGAGTCAACAGTGAAAACTTGTCGCAAATAAGATTTTTAGCTCTTTAGAAAAGGCTCTGTATCTTTAAGATGCTTTAAGCTTTGTGCCTCTCGCAGTTGGGGGGCTGTAAGCAATTCACAAGCTATAAGAGGTCCGGGGGAACTTGTTAGGCAAGCTATAGAGATATCAGAGGGGGTCTAACTGAAACATCCCTTTCAAACGCAGAGGACTAAAGCCCTGAGTTGACTTTTTCCAGAGAATATGAGAAGAGTGGAGAAGCAGAGTACAAAGGCCGACAGATTTTTGGGTTTTGGGGTACATGCTCAGGAAATTCCAGGGGGAACCCTGAGATCTGACTCGCCTTGCCCATCAGACCTCTGCCTCGTGACCTTGTCACGGGTGGGATTCCTCACGCTGGCTCCCGGCAAAGTGGGCACTCTATTCAGCGACTGGTGTCCCCCAGAGGGAGGAAGAGGGTGCACAGAGCCCCAGAGAAGAAGGTGGCGTCTCGGTGGGGCTGAGGGTCAGCATCGCACTGCACAGCCAGGGAGGGTCAAGCGCTGCCACCAGCAGTGAGGAGGCAGGCTTGGGCGCGCAGTGCACCCGGGCTCCAGACCCCAGAACCGCAAGAGGCGGACTCTGCTGCCTGAAGCCACCCGCCTGTGGTGGTTTGCTGTGGCAGACCTAGGCAGGTAACACAGTGTAAGATTCCAAGACTGACCTCACTGAAGTGAAAGATGGATCGCTTGCTGTTCTTCGAGTCACTCGACCTACCTTAAAGCTGCTGCTCAGAGTCACTCTTGCTGATAACGGGCTGCCATTGCGGTGACCGAGAAGGGTGCATCCGTTACGCCCCTTCTGGGACAGGCAGGCTGACCGGTCACAGCCTCTTCCCTGGGTCTCCAAAGAAAGACAGAAGTTCAGCCACCTACTGGTACATGTTGGGGTTCCCAGTTCCGGAAGTTTGCTTATGGGATATGGTGGGAAGAAATGGTTGGATAACATTACCAACTCAAAGGGCATGAATTTGAGCAAACTGGGAGATAGTAGAGGACAGAGGAGGCTGGCGTGCTGCAGTCCATGGGGTCACAAAGAGTCGGACATGACTTAGCAACTGAACAACAACAGAAATGATTGTGTTAGGGAAATTCTAGCTACTGCACCAACCAACTAGGCTGGTCTTACGCTTTGACATGATGCAGATTTCTTTTGTTCTTGTGGTCTAGTCCATTACTGGTGTTTCTAGTCAGGCAGCTCCAGATCCAGCGACTGAGGGACCTGGGCTTCTTGTGTCTTGGGGTTTCCCATCCCCTTGAGCCTCCTCAGAGAGTTCTTCCTGCACCATCTTTATCCAGCTGATCAGGGGTGAGGAGCCTGCGCAGGGACACAGGGATTGCAGGAGAGCTGGAGGCCATGTTCGTCGGCCAGAACCAGTTACGTAGCTCTTCCTGAATTCCGAGAGAGGCTGAGAGATGTGGTGGTTGTGTGTCCAGGAAGATGAAATGGGATTGTTGAACATCCAGCCGGTCTCTTCCAAAGTGGCATGTGTGATATATGCTAGCGTATACAAGATAGCACTTTGGTACATTCATATTTTAAACATGATCTGAATACATTTTGTAGCCGTGACGCTTTTATTTTATTTCTTTGGATGTGGGATTTCGCTGTTTCCAGTGTATGTTCTAAGTCATTTCTCTCAAACTCCCCGGGGTGTTTTGAGTAATGAATTTTTAAAATTTGTTGCCATACTAAAATTAAAACTTCTCTTTGGTAACTTAAGATTGAAAGGTATGACCTGGAATTGCAATACAATTGTAAATAAATCTATTACAATAATATATCGCTTCTGTAAACCATGGTGAAAAGGGAGAGCTGACTTTTGCATTTCTGGTACGAGATTCCATAGTACCTAGAAATTCACGTTTCTCGAGGGTTCTTATTCTGACCAATTCATAGTATGGAGAATGAGCTAGCAAGCACTTCTCTCCTGTTATCAGCAGGTTCTGGAGGCAGATTTTGCTCTCTAATTTTCAGGGACACTGAAAGTGACAGATAAATGGACATGAATCCTGTTTAAACACAAGCCTTCCTATACCCTCCAGTCTGATTCTTTCTCTTCTTGGTGTCATCTCTGTGACGCATCCTTTAGTTGGAGCTGTTCTGTTTGGATGTTTATATGTGTGTTGTTTTATTATCATACTCATACATTATGGTGAAAATAGGACAGACTGCTTTTTCAAAACTGTATCTATGCAGTGATAAATTCAGCTGAATGCCTCACATTTGCCCATTGACAGTATTTCTTTTCCTTAAAAAAAAAAAAAAATCCCTTATGTTTCTAGGAGAAGCAGCTTGAAATAGTTGGCTGATAATTCCAGGCAGATGTTTTCCTTTATAATATAACAAGATTCCTAAAGCCTGGGAAATTGATTGTGAACCACCTCTTTCCTCTCCCATCCCTTCTTTTCCCCAAAACCATAGCATTGATTGTATGTTGCCGCTGCTGCTGCTAAGTCACTTCAGTCGTGTCCGACTCTGTGCGACCCCATAGACGGCAGCCCACTAGGCTCCTCTGTCTCTGGGATTCTCCAGGCAAGAATACTGGAGTGGGTTGCCATTTCCTTCTCCAGTGCATGAAAGTGAAAAGCGAAAGTGAAGTCACTCAGTTGTGCCCAACTCTTAGCGACCCTATGGACTGCAGCCCACCAGGCTCCTTTGTCCATGGGATTTTCCAGGCAAGAGTACTGGAGTGGGGTACCATATAGTTTTTGTAATTTTCCAGGTATGTTGAGAACGGGCTGCTTGCTTTTGCCCAGACGTTGGAGCGATTTTGCTTATGCAGCAGGTGCTTGTTGAACCCTTAGGTAATTCCACATGCTGCGCTGGGCTTTGGACCTGCACGCTGTGAAAAGCCACACCTAGGAGGCGTGTGTTACGTGTCTGGGCTACACTGGGATCTCCAAGCCAAGGGATGTGGTAGTTGAAGGAACTCCGAATCCCAGGACAACTGAAGTTCTGCGGTTCCTGATCCCTTTGAAAGTTAGAAGAATTAACTAAGGATTACTAAGAAGAATAAATTATTTAGTTACCAAGGAATTAAATCAGAATTTTAGATCTGAAAGACTTAATAAATAGCTTTTACAATAGCAAGCATGGTAAAATTCATGCTCGTCAATTACAGCTGTTTCCTTCTCAGTGTAGTTATATGGAAATGCTCTTTTTTACCCATTGCTAGGGTTTTGCTGCTTTTTTAAAGTTACAATCAGCAAATAACTTACGGTAGAGTAACGGTTCCCTGTAACTTTTCCTGTTTGATGAAAAGCTGTTCTTTTATGGGGTTGGGAGCAGAAAGGAAAAACAGTATGGAGTCCTACATGAAATTAGAATGCTACCGTATTTGTCTGTGTACAGATACAAAAGTGTTTTTCCCATAAATTACAGGGTTGTGTTTTTTTTTTTTAAGTTAATTTTATTTTAACCCTTCTTTGAAAAGTAGTGACTTCACATTTCTTAGTCAAACACAACTACAGGTATCAACGGTGTGAAACCTGCTTTCATTGTGGGTAGTGGATGTGGGTTCATTTTTATTAATAACATGGCTTAGTGGGCTGGTTTTTTTCTGACATGTTCTTAGGATTTCTGGAAAAGTTATTCATTTCTTTGGGGAAAATAGAGGCATGCTTATTTTTGCTTGTTTTGATTTATAGCTGATATAGAGTTGCTGGCTGGGAAGAATTGGTAAAATTGAAGAGGGGTTAGGAGTCATAAAAAACACAAGTCCTGCACTTTGATTTAGCAGTTCATAGAATGAAAATTCAGAAACAATCATCAATAATGAAGAAATGAGTAAACAAATAACAGTATATGGACTATCTTGCAAGTCTTTTAGACAGAAAGGCTGAGAACTTGGGAGAGTATATATATAATTTGAGGAGGCTAAGTACAGCAGGACGTAAAATGCTGTGCATGTTATAAGTATGTATCCGATTCAGATTTAAAAAAAGAACTGAAAAAATTCACCAAAATCTTTATAATACTGTGGAGAAATTGGGATTATGTTTACTTTCTTGTTTTTAATCCCCCTTTCTGTTAAACTTTTCATAGTAGAGCTGTGCTTAAAATAATAATTGGAAAAACTTAAGTGGAAATGTAGTGGATTGTATGTGTGATTCTGAGAAAGTTCAAAATAAATATCTTGAAGTTTCCTATAAGTAAATTGTAGAAATGGGCTAATTGTGGGAGGTTTTATAATTTTTTAAGAGATTTCTTATAAGTTGAGGAATAGTCATCTGTTTGGAATGTGGCTGAGTGTTAGACATTTCTGATGTTTGTTGTTGTTTAAGGGCAGTTTTAGAACTCCTGAATCTAGATTTAACATCTTCTGACGTAATCAGCCTTGTAGGAAAAAGGGTAGGAAGTCAAATGAATGTTATCTAACACGGTAGAGGAGTGGAAAATAAGGTTTTCAGGAAATTTTTTTGCTCTTGAAATCCTTGTTTTTATTTGTAAAAGTCAAATTATACATTGTCAGTATGTATTATAAAATGAAAAGTGAAGTCTAACCCCATCTCTCAGAGAGAACCATTGTGGAAAAGATTTTTGAATCACATTGTGTCTTAATGTGGCTGTGTAGACGTTCTTTGTAACCCTGTCAAGGCATCTTGGCTGAATTCTATTCTTCTAAACAGAGTAAACTGAAATAGTGTTTGTTTTTTTACTATGTCTTAGAGAGGAATAATGTGGATTATCCAAACATTGTTCATGCTGGACTTTAGAATTTTTATTTTAGTATTTGCTTATGCATGTGTGTGCCTGGCTGGAATGTTCCAGCACTTCCTAATAAAGCGTCGCACAGTGAAGACTTGGTTCAGCTGGAGCTGCGGAGCTGTCTAGCTTCATCACCCTGATTTCCACGCCCGCAGCAGTCTACGCCACCTCTGACACAAGTCACAATTTGTGTCTCCAGGAGGGAGTGAGTGTGTTGTTTATTCTTTTGAGAGTGGATACTGGATTTAGGCATTCTCAGATTTAAGATCTAGTTATTCCTGAGGCCTCTAAAACCTCATGATATATAGTAATTCGTAATTTTTTGATGCAAATTTGAATCGAGCTTGAGGCCTGCTGCCCAGCTTGGTCATTTCAGCAAAGTTCAGCTGCTTCTCGTCACAAATGGTGTTTTATGCTTTAATGCTGGTGCCTTATGCTGTTATTCTTTGTGAGGCACCACAAAGAGCAAGGCAGCTGAGAAAGCAGGTGATGAAAGTCTGGAAGTCTACCAAAGCGATCTTTTTTTTTTCAGCCAGAAAGTAGAAGTTGTAGGTAATTTAAGAATGTCAAATGTGGTCAAAAGCTTAACAAACCTATGGACCCAAGCAAGTCTACCGTTCACTGGGGTGGAAATGGCAACAAAAAGTTAATGACACTGTTTCAGTGATTGTTCTAACCAAGGCGGGTGGGTGGGGAATGCTCATCAAATGAGAAAGAAAACGCAGGAGAATGTTGAAAAGGCTCTTGGTTTGGTCTGATCATCGCAAGAAAGATGAGACTGCCGCTTCTGGGAAGTGACAGATGGTGAAGACGTGGAGCTCACAGGTGCAGGTTGATTTGATGAAGTTTTTCAAATGTGATTTTTGTCAGATGCGAAGTTACTAAGAGGAGACCACACCAGCTAGCCATCGAGGGCTCCTGGAAGTGAGCTGAAGACGCTCATACAGCAGCAAAGGGTTAGAGTCCCTACGAATGCAAAATTGTAATGAAACCTACATTTGAAAAAACTAGCTTCTCTAAATACACGTCCCAAGAAGAGACGTGAGCCTCAGACACTGAGACCACTGAGAACAACTGTGAAGATGGAGGGAGGGAGCTTTAAAGATGCCGGGAATGAGTCTAGTTCCGAGTGAGGACAGAGATGTGGGAAGGAAGGGGGCAGTTAGGAGGCAGCCCTGCTCGTCCCGGCTGTCTGTCTCATCTCCCCAGAGTCACTCACCTGCTTCCTCAGTGCTGATCAGCCACATGCTGATGATCCACCAGCTCAAAAAGACATTGGCAGCCTGAAAGCGGAACTCAGTGGGTTTGGAGTTGTGGTGCTCAGACCTGCAGCACCAGCAAAATCTCATACCCCTACCCAGAATTACTGAGTCAGAAATTCTGGGTGGTGGAGGCTCGCAGTCTGTGTATAGCGAGGTGTTCCTGGTGGGTTCAGTTCAGTCCCTCAGTCATGTCCGACTCTTTGCAACCCCATGGACTGCAGCAAACCAGGCCTCCCTGTCCACCCCCAACTCCCAGAGTTTACTCAAATTCATGTCCAGTGAGTCGGTGATGCCATCCAACCATCTCATCCTCTGTCGTCCCCTTCTCCTCCCGCCTTCAATCTTTCCCAGGATCAGGGTCTTTTCCAGTGAGTCAGTTCTTCACATCAAGGAGGCCGAAGTATTGGTGCTTCAGCTTCAGCATCAGTCCTTCCAATGACTATTGAGGACTGATTTCCTTTAGGATGAACTAGTTAGATCTCCTTGCTGTCTAAGAAACACTCAAGAGTCTTCTCCAACGCCACAGTTCAAAAGCATCAATTCTTTGGTGCTCAGCTTTCTTTATAGTCCAACTCTCACATCCATAGATGACCACTGGAAAAACCATAGCCTTGACTAGATGGACCTTTGTTGCCAAAGTAATGTCTATGCTTTTTTAATATGCCATCTAGGTTGGTCATAACTTTCCTTCCAAGGAGCAAGCGTCTTCTAATTTCATGGCTGCAGTCACCATCTGCAGTGATTTTGGAACCCAAGAAAATAAAGTCTGTCACTGTTTCCACTGTTTCCCATCTATTTGCCATGAAGTGATGGGACCAGATGCCATGATCTTCGTTTTCTAAATGTTGAGTTTTAAGCCAAGTTTTTCACTCTCCTCTTTAACTTTCATCAAGAGGCTCTTTAGTTCTTTACTTTCTGCCATAAGGGTGGTATCATCTTTCTCCCAGCAATCTTGATTCCAGCGTGTGCTTTATCCAGTCCAGCGTTTCTCATGATGTACTCTGCATATAAGTTAAGTAAGCAGAGTGACAATATGCAGCCTTGATGTACTTCTTTCCCGATTTGGAACCAGTCTGTTATTCTATGTCCAGTTCTAACTGTTGCTTCTTGACCTGCATACAGATTTCTCAGGAGGCAGGTCAGGTGGTCTGGTATTCCCATCTCTTTCAGAATTTTTCACAGTTTGTTGTGATCCACACAGTCAGAGGCTTTGGCATAGTCAATAAAGCAGAAGTAGACGTTTTTCTGGAACTCTCTTGCTTTTTCGATGATCCAGTGATCATCCTGGTGGTTTGGTGTGTGCTGAAGTCTGAGGCCCTCTGCTGTAGCTTGTCTTCATGCAGCAGTTGCTTTGGTATTTTATTAATGTCATTTGGTATATACTAGACTCATCTGCAGAGAAGGCAATGGCACCCCACTCCAGTACTCTTGCCTGGAAAATCCCATGGACGGAGGAGCCTGGTAGGCTGCAGTCCATGGGGTGGCTAAGAGTTGGACACAACTGAGCGACTTCACTTTGACTTTTCACTTTCATGCATTGGAGAAGGAAATGGCAACCCACTCCAGTGTTCTTGCCTGGAGAATCCCAGGGACGGGGGAGCCTGGTGGGCTGCCGTCTATGGGGTCGTACAGAGTCGGACACGACTGAAGCAACTTATCAGTAGACTCATCTGACTCTTATGGACTTGAAATTGAGCAAACTCTTGGAGATAGTGGAGGACAAAGGATCCTGGTGTGCTACAGTCCTTGGGATTGCAAAGAGCCAGGCATCAGCGACTGAACAACAACGTGCGTCACACACAATGTGTACTCATAGTTCATTCCTTTGTTTTCATAGTTCCATTGATTCTTCAAATTTTAAAAATTCATGGCAACTTGTACTAGCTAATTTTGTAGTTTATATTAGAATTTGCTTTGATGGATGTTTTTTTTCCTCAATTACTTTGGGCCTGTGTTTACATAGTCTCTAAGAGTGTGAGGGGCCAGCACATGTTTTCCAGGCACTGTTTTCATGACTGTTAGAGGGGAAACGATATAAACTCTAGTGGTAGCCAAGAACTTAGAGATTAGAGAAAGGTTCATGGCATGGCATTTCTCGAGGGTAAGGGTCTACCCTAATTTGGGAGATATAAATAAACCTAATCAGATTGAGTAGCTGTCAGTAAGAAGCAAGATTTACTGGGCAGTTGACTTTGTATATTTTGATCTGATGCATAAATGAATGCTCCTTGAATTCATTTAGCAGCTGGCTGTCATTTCCATTAGCTAAAAGCAACTAGTCTTGATTCTACTTCAAAGCTGCTGCTAGCGTACCTTGCTGAGCTTGCTTAGATTTTTAGCTCACAAAATTCCCAGCTGCCAGTTCAGAGAGAGGTCTCTGGACCTTGTTATAAGGTCATCTAAATCCTTCTGCCCACTCTTGAAATGAGCCTGGGCAGGTAATTTAATCCAGTCTTTCTGACACTGCAGGTGGTCAAGAAGGGTGTAAGGATTTATATGCAACAAGAAGGACTCTTCAGAGTTTAGTGGGTCTTAGCTCTGAAGATAGAGAAGGTGAGGTGAGAGCTGAATGCTCTGAGTCATTCCTGCCCACTTTCAGCTCTAGGGACGTGGTAAATTCATTCCTCACTTTCAGCCCTAGGGATGTGGTAAATTCTCTCCTGCCCACTTTCAGCTCTAGGGACGTGGTAAATTCTTCCACCAACCCTTACTTTTTGGTGCTGTGTTACCGTGCCGTTGCAGGAGACCTGGGTTCTATTCCCGGATCAGGAACATCTCCTGGAGAAGGAAGCGGCAGCCCTCTCCAGTGTTCTTGCCTAGGAAATCCCATGGACAGAGGAGCCTGGCTGGCTACAGTCCATGGGGTTGCAAAGAGTCAAACATGACCGAGTGACAGAACAACATTATCATGAATACTTTCGATCTCCAAAGTTTTGGGAATTGTGATTGCTTCACGTGCTGTTCTCCTTCTTTCTTTTGACTGTTTTGGTTACACGACCCTTGTAAGTTATATGTGCTCATGTGAGGTCAGTTGCTAAGTCATGTCTGATCTTTGCGACCCCGTAAGCTATAGCCTACCAGGCTCCTCTGTTCATGGGATTTTTCCAGGCAGGAATACTGGAGTGGGTTGCTATTTCTTTCTCCAGGGAATCTTCCCATTGCTGGGACCGAACTTGTGTCTCCTATATTAGCAGGCAGGTTCTTTACCGCCGAGCCACCGGGGAAGCTCCACTAAGTTACACAACATTCTGTAAATATTTTTGTAGATTATTTTAGGGAAGTGTAGGCTATTAATGTTTCACTATGTTTAGGTAAGTAGAACTAATTGAAGCTAGCACAGTACGGTTGTTTTAGTTTTGCCTCGAAACTCAGTGGCTTAAAACTGCACACGTGCATGGTCTCGTAATTTCTGAGTCAGGAATTCTGGAGTGGCTCAGCTGTCTCATTCTGGCCACGTTATTGTGAAGACTGCAGCCAAGGTGTCCTGGCGGCAGATTCTCTGGCTTGACCAGGACTGGAGGGTCTTTCCGGTGTAGCTTGCTCACGTGGCTGCAGAGGAGGCCTCAGCTCCTTATTGGCTGTTGGCAGGAAGGTTTAGTTCCTCACCTGGTTGGTTTTTCATGGGGTTCCCTGAGTGTCCTCATGACATGGCAGCTGGCTTCTTGAGAGAGAGTAATGCTAGAGGAGGAAGGGTGGAAGCTGTGTGCCTTTTATGACCTGGTTTCAGAAATCACCAGTGGCTCAGGATAAAGAATCTGCCTGCAATTCAGGAGACCCAGGTTCAATCCCTGGGTCGGGAAGATCCCCTGGAGGAGAAAATTGGCAACCCACTCCAGTATTCTTGCCTGGAAAATTCCGTGGACTACAGTCCATAGGGTTGAAAAGAGCTGGGCGTGCCTGAGAGACTAAGTCTTTGACTTTTCACTCTTCAGAAGTTGCGGCAGTCATTGAGTTGGCTGCATTCTGTTTGTTAGAAGCGAGGCACTGAGTGCAGCCCACAGCAGAGGGAATGGCGTTGGGCTCCACCTTTGAAGGGGGGATAATTTTTAAAAATTGGTGAACATACTTTTAAACTACCACAATGAGAGGCATTGGAATATATTAATATTTGGCAAAGACGTGTACTTGGTAACGGCCAAATTTGCAGTAATTTCTATGATGTTCAGCAGTCTCCTAGTTAAAGCAGGTGTTTCCACTGCTATATCTGTTCCTAAAACTTCTCATGTTTTCCAGAGTTGAAAATTAAGTGGGTTTATGGGAAAATAGAACTCAAGAGAGGTAGGACTTTAAGTCCAAGCATCTTTATAACCAAAATACTAACAGAAATAATAATGGATACCTCAGGAGATAACCTGGACAATCTAGACTGGTCTCTTACTGTGTCTGGAAGTTGAGTTACCTTCATTTCAGTTCAGTTGTGTCCGACTCTGCGACCCCATGAATCACAGCACGCCAGGCCTGTCCATTACCAACTCCTGGAGTTCACTCAGACTCACATCCATCGAGTCAGTGATGCCATCCAGCCATCTCATCCTTACCTTAGTGAAACTGAAGTCGCTCAGTTGTGTCCGACTCTTTGTGACCGCCTGGACTGCAGCCCACCAGGCTCCTCTGTCCGTGGGATTTTCCAGGCAATAGTCCTGGAGTGGATTGCCATTTCCTTCTCCAGGGGATCTTCCCAACCCAGAGATTGAACCCGGGTCTCTCACATTGTAGACAGACGCTTCACCGTCTGAGCCACCAGGGAAGTCCGATCCTTACCTTAGGGAATATATATATATATATTTTTAAAAAGCACAGTAACGTAAGAGTAGAAATGTTGGCTTGTGGGCATTGAGACTGAATTTGCTGTGGGCTTTTTCCTCTGTTTTTGGAAGTTATAATTCCACTCCCAGTATTCGGGATCCCGTTGCCTACTGTAAATCCTTGTGGACGAATGCTGTTCGTACCATGCTGACTTCATTCCCGTCTGTGTGAGCTGTTGTTTAGTTGCTAAGTCACGTCTGATTGATTGTGACCCCATGGACTGTAGCCTGCCAGTCCAAGCTTCCCTGTCCGTGGGATTTCCAGGCAAGAATACTGGAGTGGGTTGCCAGGGCATCTTCCCGACCCAGGGATCGAACCCACGTCTCTAGTGTCTCCTGCATGGGCAGGTGGATTTTCACCATAGTGCCTCCTAGGAAGCCAATATGTGACTTAATTACTATTAATGAGACATATTGTGGCGGAACAGACTGTTGGGCTTCCCAGCTGGCTCTAGTGGTAAAGAGCCCGCTGGCCCAGGCAGGAGACATAGGAGACGTGGGTTCCATCCCTGGGTCAGGAAGACCCCCTGGAGGAGGAAGTGGCAGCCCACTCCAGTGCTCTTGCCTGGAGAACCACATGGGCAGAGGAGTCTGGTGGGCTGCAGTCCATGAGGAAGCAGGGTGGGGCATGACTGAAAGCAGTGTTGCGCCAGCGAGACTGTGGCTCGTTTTCTCTAAGTACTGCTCTTCGAATCATATTTGTTTATTTATTTAACAGAATTCCCTACTGGACTCACCTGGTGGTCCAGAGGTTGGGAATCCGTTTGCTAATGCAGGGGACATGAGTTGGACCCCTGGTCTGGGAAGATCCCACATGCTGGGGAGGGGCTATGCCCTGAGCCTGAGCTCCTGAGCCTATGCTCCGCAGCACAAGGAGCCCCCTCTCTGCAGCTGCAGAGCAGCCCCTGCTCACGGCTGCTGCTGCTGCTAAGTCGCTTCAGTCGTGTCCGACTCTGTGCGACCCCATAGACGGCAGCCCACCAGGCTGCCCCGTCCCTGGGATCCTCCAGGCAAGAACACAGGAGTGGGTTGCCGTTTCCTTCTCCAATGCATGAAAATGAAAAGTGAAAGTGAGGTCACTGAGTCATGTCCGACTCTTCGCAACCCCATGGACTGTAGCCTACCAGGCTTTTCCGTCCATGGGATTTTCCAGGCAAGAGTACTGGAGTGGGATGCCGTCGCCTTCTCCACACAGCAGCTGAGTTCCCATATTTGTGACAGTGCAGAGAGTTATTCTTTTTACATTTGTTTTTCAAAGGTAGTATAATGATACCCCGCCTAACCAGAAGTGACCCGTTGGGAAGCCCAGACTACTTAGATTAATACTTTTAAATGCGGAAGTCGAGGAGGACAGACCTCTGAGTGGAGGAACAGACTTAGCACAAGGCTTAGTCCTTTACTTTGAAGAAGGGTAGAACGCTAGCTTTCAGCCTTTTGTTTTAGGATTGATTGTAAAGTAAGGTAATAAACTACAAGTTCGTTATATACTCTATTGGAAAAGAAGAGCCAAAGAACTATGGTAATGCTGGAGCTCGGAGGTGTTTTTAGACAAGAGCAGATAGCTCTTCTAGTCCATTGGTCCCAGAGGATTCTCTGAATTTCTGAATATAGTAATATATTGAGAACCCACACCTTCAAGAAAATATGTTAAACATACTTGTATAATCTGTGAAAGTGAATGGTAGGTGTTTGAGAGAGTTAAATTTAACTATATGGCACTTTGTTCCAGCCAACATGGAGTAACAGAGACTGCATTTACTCTTTAACCTAAAAGAAAGAAACCACTAAAAACCAGGTGAAATATATGAATCAGCTTTCAGACACTGAGCATCAGACAGCAAAGGACGCAAAACCCCACAACACATGCACCTTGAGAGAAGCAAAATGGATGGAAACAGGCCTCCAAGGATGCCCTCTTACTGAGGGTGGGAGAGCGGTCAGGCTTCAGTTGCAGGGAGGAGGAACCCAGGCAGAACCTGGTATTGACCCCGCGTTCAGGAGGCAGCTGGGAGTCCATTGAGGCTACACAGTTTTGAGTATAACGAGTGAGGTGCTGGAGGGAAAAGAGCCGCTCAGTCCTGGAGATGTGCGGGGAGTCGTCACTGAGTCTTCAGCTTCGTGCTGACCCATCGTGTGTGAGGAAGAAACTGTGAGGCTGGGGCTGAAAACCACTGCGGAAGAGCAGGGGGCTAAAGCCCGACGCTCCCCTGGCGCCAGGCCCAGAGAGAGCCGTACCGTTCAGAAGGGTTGCTGGCTGATACTGTCATTAGAATTCCTGACTTAAGATGGCTCAGGTCTAATATGGCAAATCCCAGAAAGCAAGCCTTGTAAGAGGCAAAGTGTTTTCAGCTAACTTAATTGTATCCTAGAACAAAACTCCATCATATTCATAAAGATAAAAGAATATCCAGTTTTCAACAAGATAAAATTCATAATGACTAGCTTACAAACGAAGTGACCAGGTGTGCGAAGAAGCAGGAAAATAGGACCCATCAGAGAAAACAATAAAGCTGACACAGAAATGGTACAGATGATAGAATTAGTTGGCAGGTGCATTTAAGCAGCCATTGTAATTATGTTTCATATCTTCACGAAGATAAAGCAGAATCAGGAGTGACATAGAAGATGTATCCACATCTTTCGTGTGTTTGTATGTGTATATAAGTGTGTGTGTCCACATGTACCCAAATCGAACTTAGAGGTGAAAAGTACCCTGGATAGACTTAACAGTAGATTAAACACTGCCAAAGAAAAGATTAGTGAACCTGAAACCACAGCTTGCCAGAATTGTGGAATGCAGTTAAAGCAGTACTTAGATGGAAGTTTATAGCATTTAAATGTGTATATTAAGAAAAGGAAAAATGACCTCAGCTTCCACGTTCAGAAAATAGAAAATAAGTAAAAATTAATCCTAAAATTAGTAAGAGAAACAAGAATCATAAGAACAGAAATAAATGAAACCATCAACAGAAAAACAATAGAGAATGAAACCAAAACCTGTTTTTTTGTGATGTTTGATAAAATTGGTAATGTAATCAGACTGATAAAAGTTTATGTCTCCTAAACTAATGGAAGTAAAAACAAAAATAAACAAATGGGGCCTAATAAATCACAAAAGCTTTTGCACGGTGAAGGAAACCAGAAACAAACAAAATGGCAGCCTGCAGAATGGGAGAAGATATTTGCAAACACTGTGGATTGAAAGGGATTAATTTCCAAAGTTTACACACAGCTTATACAACTCAGTATGGGCAGAAGACCTAAACAGACATTTCTCCAAAGAAGACATACAGACGGCCAGCAGGCACATGAGACAGTGCTGAGCATCAATAATTGTTAGAAAAGTGCAAATCAAAACTGTAGTGAAGTACCACCTCCCTCCGGTCAGAATGGCCATCATCAGAGATTCCACAAGTAGTAAATGCTGGAAAGGTTGTGGGAAAAAAGGAACTCTCCTGCACTGTCGATGGGAATGTAAATTGGTGGAACCACTAAGGAGAATAGTATGGCAGTTCTTTAAAAAACTAAAAACAGCATTACCATGGAATCCTGCAATCCCACTCCTGGGCATATATCCAGAGAAAACCATAATTTGAAAAGATACACTCACCCCAGTGTTCATTGCAGAACTGTTTACGATAGCCAAGACATGTAAGCAACCCAAACGTCCATCAACGGATGAATGAAGAAGATGTGGTGTATATGTGCATTTGCCAATGGAGTATTCCTCAGCCATAAAAAGAGTGAGGTAATGCCATTTGCAGTCACCTGGGTGGACCTGAAGATTATCAGACTAAGAGAAGTAAGCCAGGCAGAGAAGGACAAAATCATAGGATAATGCTTACGTGATATCTTAAATACAAATGAGCTTATTTACAGAAGAGGAAAAAAAAGTCATGCTACCAATATCAGGAATGAGAGAGGTGATAATTACAAATTTTTATTAATATTAAAAGTATAAGAAACTATTGTGGACTTCATGTCAACTATATGAAAAATGAAATGAGCAAGGCTTTAAAAGGTCAGACTACCAACGTTAACTCAAGAATAACTAGATAATGGAATAACATAGTCCAAACTCTAGTATAAAGTTGAAATTGAAATTAAATACCTGCTCCCTGCAAAAAAGCAAAAAACAAACAAAGACCAGAAAAAATAAGATGCCAGGTCTGGAAGTCGACACTGAGAAGCCCAATCACCGTCGTGGCGCTCGTTGTTTAGCTCATTTATAGGTGTGTTCATGTCACATCTTATCAAACTGCCATCTGCCAAGTGATCAGAGAGGAAAAGGATGTTTTAAATCTTTGCGCTGTGGTCAGCTTTCTCTCTCAGCTTGAGACACTTGTTCTCGCTGCCCATCTTTCCTCTCAGATCATGCAAGAGATGCCTTAAATCTGGAGAATATTTCTGAAGGAGGGGCTGTAACAATGGCTCCAGCTTTAAATTGATGGACTTTGGTTGCTTGTGTGTTGTGAATATTTATTAGAGCATAGGACAATTTGAATGCCTGTGATTTGAGAAATTTCAGAATTGACAGAGCTACAATAATTTCTTGCGTCATAGAATAAGGAAGTCTGACGCAAAGGGCTGTGCCCGGGGCTGACTGCCGAGCTGTCAGTCACTCGCTCTGCTCCGGGTTCATCAGAGCCCGGGTGACACACAGCCTTGTTCTGAGGGCGCGCCTGAGCTGGGGGCACCTGGCAAGAGAGAGCAGCCAGCAAGGACATTTAAATCCAGAGCAGACGAGAGGGGTTTGATTCAGACTGGGGTGTTAGGGTTTTCCTGGGACAGACTAACCTTGTTAGCTTCCAGGACTGTTCAGGCCCCTGGGGGATTTTTCTAAGGGAGGAGTAAAAAGCCAGTCCTGTTGATATCCCATGCTTTTCTCTCATGGCACCGCTTCCAGCCTCGGTCCTCTCTACCGGGGACTTTCTAGTCCTCTCTATTTGCTCTGGGGCTTTTTTTAGGATCTTTGTGGAGTTGGAGAACTGAAGGACTGCTCCTTATGTACCGCTGTCCTCTTTTTCTTCAGTGTAATTCCTCACAGGTCTGTAGGCGCGTGACAGGCTAAGGAGTGTCCTTGCATCCATACTCAGATGTGGCTCAGCAAAACGCCTGTTTTTCTGTACTCGTGTGTGTGTGGTGTGCAAGTATTTACAGCAGCTCCCTTGTTAGAGAATGTTAGTGTATTACACTCACGGAAATCAGATGTGGGGAATCCGGTGGCCTGGTGTCTCTCATTTGTGGCCTTGCACAGGCCTCTCCATCTCTTCTGAGTCTCTGCTTCTGTCCCCCTTCCCTGAGGAGGAGATTGTCCTGGGGAAAGCGGCACTGACTGGGAACCGGGGCGTCTTTCTGTCTGAGGCTCAGTGGACTTAGCAGATCAAGCAAGTGGGTGGCTGTGGGCAGAGCCACTGCTGGCAGGCTCTGCCAAGTCGCATCTAGTCTGGAGTCTCCTGGGCTTCCTATCCCATTGTGGGAACGTCACCATTGGGTAGACAGGCAACTCAGTGGAGCTCTCCACAGAGGATGCTAGCTGTGCAGTTGTTTACTAGGCCAGACTTCAAAAAGCTGAACCCCTTTTAGACTTCATTCTCGCCCAATGCCAGGAAATTCATGTTGTATACAGTATGTATTTTATAAAGCACTCTGATATACTGGGAGAAAGAGGAAGTGAAATTCAAATCTGGTTTTGTTATTTGCAAACATTTCTGCCCAAAGGTATGTATTCAGTTCAGTCGCTCACTTGTGTCTGACTCTTTGCAACCCCATGGACTGCAACACGCTAGGCTTCCCTGTCCATCACTAACTCCGGGAGCTTGCTTGAACTCATGTCCGAGTCGGTGATGCCATCCAACCATCTCACCCTCTGTTATCCCCTTCTCCTCCTGCCTTCAATCTTTCCCAACATCAAGGTCTTTTCCAAAGAGTCAGTTCTTCGCATCAGGTGGCCAGAGTATTCGAGCTTCAGCATCAGTCCTTCCAATGAACACTCAGGACTGATTTCCTTTAGGATGGACTGGTTGGATCTCCTTGCAGTCCAAGGGACTCTCAAGAGAACTCTCCAATACCACATTTCAAAAGCATAAATTCTTTGGTGCTCAGCTTTCTTTATAGTCCAACTCTCACATCCATACATGACCACTGGAAAAACCATAGCCTTGACTAGAAGGACCTTTGTTGGCAAAGTAATGTCTCTGCTTTTGAATATGCTATCTAGGTTGGTCATAACTTTTCTTCCAAGGAGTAAGCATCTTTTAATTTCATGGCTACAATCACCATCTGCAGTGACTTTTGAGCCCCCCAAAATAAAATCTGTCACTGTTTCCATTGTTTCCCCATCTATTTGCCATGAAGTGATGGGACCAGATGCCATGATCTTCATTTTCTGAATGTTGAGTTTTAAGCCAAGTTTCTCACTGTCCTCTTTCCCTTTCATCAAGAGGCTCTTTAGTTCCTCTTCACTTTCTGCCATAAGGGTGGTGTCATCTGCATATCTAAGGTTATGGATATTTCTCCCGGCAATCTTGATTCCAGCTTGTGCTTCATTCACCCCAGCGTTTCTCATGATGTACTCTACATATAAGTTAAATTTAAATAAGCAGGGTGACAATATACAGCCTTGACGTACTCCTTTTCCTATTTGGAACCAGTCTGTTGTTCCATGTCCAGTTCTAACTGTTGCTTCCTGACCTGCATACAGATTTCTCAAGAGGCAGGTCAGGTGGTCTGGTATTCCCATCTCTTTAAGAATTTTCCACAGTTTGTTGTGATCCACACAGTCAGAGGCTTTGGTGTAGTCAGTAAAGCAGAAGTGGATGTTTTTCTGGAACTTCCTTGCTTTTTCTATGATCCAGTGGATGTTGGCAATTTGATCTCTGGTTCCTCTGCCTTTTCTAAATCCAGCTTGAACATCAGGAAGTTCACGGTTCACATAGTATTGAAGCCTGGCTTGGAGAATTTTGAGCACTACTTTGCTAGTGTGAGATGAGTGCAATTTTGTGGTAGTTTGAGCATTCTTTGGCATTGCCGTTCTTTGGGATTACAATGAAAATCGACCTTTTCCAGTCCTGTGGCCACTGCTGAGTTTTCCAAATTTGCTGGCATATTAAATGCAGCACTTTCACAGCATCATCTTTCAGAATTTGAAATAGCTCAACTGGTATTTGGTATTCCATCACCTCCACTAGCTTTGTTCATAGTGGTGCTTCCTAAGGCCCACTTGACTTCACATTCCAAGATGTCTGGCTCTAGGTGAGTGATCGCACCATCATGATTATCTTGGTCGTGAAGATCTTTTTTGTACAGTTTTTCTGTATATTCTTGCCCCCACTTCTTAATATCTTCTGCTTCTGTTAGGTCCATACCATTTCTGTCCTTTATTGAGTCCATCTTTGCATGAAATGTTCCCTTGGTATCTCTAATTTTCTTGAAGAGATCTCTAGTCTTGCCCATTCTATTATTTTCCTCTATTTCTTTGCATTGATCACTGAGGAAGACTTTCTTATCTCTCCTTGCTATTCTTTGGAACTCTGCATTCAAATGGGTATATCTTTTCCTTTTCTCCTTTGCCTCTTTTCACAGCTATTTGTAAGGCCTCCTCAGACAGCCACTTTGCCTTTTTGCATTTCTTTTTCTTGGGGTTGGTCTTGATCCCTGCCTCCTATACAGTGTCGGGAACCCCCGTCCATAGTTCTTCAGGGACTCTATCAGATCTAATCCTTTGAATCTATTTGTCACTTCCACTGTATAATCGTAACAGATTTGATTTAGGTCATACCTGAATGGTCTAGTGGTTTTCCCTACTTTCTTCAATTTAAGTCTGAATTTGGTAATAAGGAGTTCATGATCTGAGCCACAGTCAGCTCCTAGTCTTGTTTTTGCTGACTGTATAGAGCTTCTCCATCTTTGGCTGCAAAGAATATAATCAATCTGATTTTGGTGTTGACCATCTGGTGATGTCCATGTGTAGAGTCTTCTCTTGTGTTGTTGGAAGAGGGTCTTTGCTATGACCACTGCTTTCTCTTGGCGAAACTCTATTAGCCTTTGCCCTGCTTCATTCTGTATCCAAGGCAAAGTCGCCTGTCACTCCAGGTATGTACTGGGAGAGGGTCAAACAGCTGTTGGATTTTCTCAAAACCTATCTTTGGTATTGCTGCTCTTCCTTTTTCCTTCTCCAGTAGATGTTTGACACCTACCAAAACCACTTGGCTTTTACGTCAGTTTTAATATTCATAAGAATACAGTTTCTGTTGAATCTGTTTCTTCTGCTAGCCCTTGGCAACTACAGCAAACTTCCAAATAAATAAGACACTCCTGGCTTGGGAGCTGTTCCGGGGCACGTGCCCCCATCAGTTTGTCTGTGAGCATGGCCTTCAGCTCTCGTTGACAAATAGTCAGCGTCTAGTACTGAGAACTCCGTCACGTAGTAGTCCGGTGATTTTCCCACTCCGTCGATGGGCCTTGTCTGAGTGTCGTTCTTCCAAGCTCACTCCACCTGGGAAGTGAGGCTCCTCAGCTCTGCCTCGGTTCTCTGTCTTCATCTCAATGCATCTTTGTCCGTCTCCCTCCCTGATTTACAGGCACGGCAGCACACCATCCTTCTTAGATTGGCATTAATTATCGTTGAAGGCTTAGCTATGTTTATAGAGTAGTATTTTCTTACTAGAAAAGTCATTCACTTTTAATCTCCTTGATATTCCATGTACATTGAATATCTGTAGGAGAAAGAATATCAGGGTGTTTGCGTTAAAACTGATTAGTTTCATTAAATGCCAGCTCTTGAATGTTATCTTTCTATATCAATCTATATAATATTTTCTTCTTAGTGAACTTAAATTAAGTCTCTCATTCATTAAAATCTCGAAGTCATTCCTTTTTTAAATGTAAAGTGAAATTGTGAAGGGAAGAGCAGAAAACAAAACTTGGGTTTACAGCAGACGAGTTAAAATGGCTTTTTCCCTAGGGTTTTAAGGGAAAAGTTCTTCTTCACTTATATTAAAAAGAACATGTGGAGGTAGATAGAGTAGTTCTTATCATGGTTGTATCCTGCTGGTTTCAGATTCTCTTAGTTGTGAATTAGAGCCTCAGTTATCATTTAGATGGTTTCAGTGTAGTTCTTTTCTGTTGTCGAGGTAATTTATCTGCTCTGCTGATGAGTAGCAAAACACCCGTTTCTTTAAGACTAAACTGTTTGCTTGTGCTTGTTGTAGGCAAACCTCACAGTACCGGCAGCTCTGAGCGGATTCAGCTCTCAGGGATGTACAGTGTCCGCAAGGGCAGGGTGCACTTGCCAGTGAACCGATGGACCAGACGCCAAGTCATCCTGTGTGGGACCTGCCTGATCGTGTCATCTGTGAAGGACAGCGTGGCCGGAAAGATGCACGTGCTGCCGCTCATCGGCGGCAAAGTAAGTGGAACCCAAACCAGGCACCGACAGGCTTTCCAGCCTCCTAAGGAGCTCTGCTTTGAACCATCCCTGTAGTGGGGCTG
>NW_024070206.1:858429-903678 GCF_014754425.2 Oryx dammah | reverse complement strand
GCTTTGAACCATCCCTGTAGTGGGGCTGGGTGGCTTTTGCCTCATCATTCCTCTCGTGCCTCTGCAGCGGGCATTTTGGGTTGGTGGAGTTTTGGAGTATATCATTGCCATTGACCCACGTGAGGCCTTGGCAACGTTCGCTTCATCCGTGTATGTGTTTTGGGGCTTCCCTGCTGCTCAGACTGTAAAGGATTTGCTGGCAGTGCGGGAGGCCCAGGCTCAGTTTCTGGGTCGGGAAGACCCCCTGGAGAAGGGAAGGGAAGGACTACCCACTCCAGTATTCTTGCCTGGAGAGTTCCGTGGACAGAGGAGCCTGGCGGGCTTCAGTCCATGGGGTCGCAGAGCTGGACACGCTGAGCGACTGACACTTTCCCTTTTTCACTCGCTTTCTCATGCCTCGCAGTTACGAGCCTGAAAACAGCACCTGGAATTTCACTGGTATATTTCAGACTGCTTGTGATCAGTTATTTATGAGAGGACATCTTTTGATATCGTGATAACATATTTTGTAGTGTAGTTTAGTGATCCCCAGGTCCATGACTTTAGGATCATTCCGCGTGCTTATTGAAGGTTAGACTCTTCAGCAGGAATCTCTGATTCTGCTTTGCCTTGCCTCTCTACTTGTGTTTTGTGACCAGTGGGGTTAGCATGCTTAGTTTATCACTATAGCTAGTCATGACTTTTGAACCTGAAATGCGTCTCATTTCAGAGAAAGCCCATGATGCAGCTGATAGATACTCCCAGCATACTGACTGCTTTCCTTTGGACATGTTAGCTATTTTATTTCTATCATTTACAAAATAGGAAGAAAGAGGTTGCATTGGAAGATATTCTATTCTTGTCTTTGCCAGATTTATTTATAAACCCCAAGCATTGGTAAGGGTATCATTACCATAATTATATGTCAGTATTTCTTGATTTTTAAATGATATGACAACCTGTTAATAAAGGGAAAGGCAAATTTGGATGAAAAAACAGGTCTTTGGAAATCAGGGCCATATTAAGAACTGTTTTCTTGGGCTTCCGTGGTGACTGACTGGTAGAGAATCTGGCTGCCAGTGCAGTCCCAGGTCCAGGGAGATCCCACGTGCCACAGAGCAGGTCGGCCCGTGAGCCTGCGCTCTAGAGTCACGACCGCTGAAGCCTGCACGCTCAGAGCCTGTTCCCCATGAGAGGCGCCAGGTGAGGGGAAGCCTGGGCGCTGCAGCGAGGAGCAGCCCCCGCTCTCCACACACAGCAGCAGACACCCGGCACAGCCGAAAATAAAAATAAATAAATAAGTGATTTTTTTTTAAAGCATTAACATTTTTTTTTCATTACCATTTCCCCCTGAACAGGCATGGGAAAGGAGGCAGGCCACGGAAATTAACAAGAGAGGAATATAAACCGAATATAAAGTCATTTACTTTGTTAAAGTATGTTTTTAAATTGGCAAACGTTTGATTTGTTGATTGCAGGGATTAGAAATCAAGAACGAAAGAAAAGACCAGATGTGTGCAGTCGTACATGGTGTTTTGTTCACCTGCTGGGTGACAACTTCATTCATGAGTTTAAGTTGTTCTTTCCTTGTGTGTAAACAGCCCATGTCAATCTCCCCCCTCTACTATCGTCTGCTCTCGTCTTAATTCTGACACTTGATTGTAAAAAGTGGATTTGGCTAGTCTGTGAGGTGTGCTTAGGGCTGCTTCATTCGTCTATTTTGAAACTTTGTCTTCTTAACTTCTGTCTGAGCACTGAATTAGTGGCAATTTACTACTGAAGATCTTGTTCTTCGGATGGATGAATTACTGAAACTCAGTCGTCATTATTGCTTCCATAACTCGTCATTGAAAACGCGTGTTTACCGTTTGCTGCCCCGACAGGTCAACAGTCTGTTTCTTACTCCTCCATGATGTTGGGCATTTGCAGAGGCTAATTTAATATGACTATTTATTAAATACCCTCTATAGGGAAGCCACTTTGCTTGGCATCCCAGAAATACCAAGATGGGTAAGTCACCATCTCTGCCTTTGAGTAGCTTGTAATTAGTATCTGGAAGTGAAGGGTGGACCACAGATGTGCTCCACAGAGCTGCAAGAACAGGGAGGGAGAGGAAGGGGAGATTCCCTCTTGCGGGGCCTGCGATGGAGGAGGCAGCAGTTACGGTAGAACACGAAGAGCGGAAAGTCTCTTGCCACCGCAGGAAGATGGTCAGAAAGATGATTGTGCTCTGAGAAGCAGCCGCAGGAAACCAGTGGTGTTCGGGTAAGGTCAGAGGATCCAGCTGTAATCAGCATTTCATTCAGAGCTAGAGCCTGGTTCCGTTTCCCAGGCCTCTTAGTGGGTGCACTTCTACCACTGGGTGGACTGGAAGCTAATAGCTTCTGCTTCTGTCAGACAAGCCTTGTAAGACCTGTTTTGTGCTGGTCTTCAAAAGAATAGAGTATGCTGAAAAATTGAGTCTTTTAAAACCTGTTAACCAAGTGAGGAAAAAAAAAAATCACTCTTTGCAGTCTAAGTTTTCTTTAATCTGTGTTCCTTTTCTCATTCTGTTCTGTAGTTAAAAAACTGAGAGAGAATGGAGGGAGTTTTTGTTTAATTTATATAAGAGCTAGAAATGGGGTGGATGGGTCATAACCCAGCTGTAATTGCTGTAATAGTGAAACTTGATATAATACTTGAGCATGATCATTAGTTTTCATTTTCAAATGTAGAATTCAAATATGAAGTTTATTAAAGCTTCATTGTTCAAAAACATTTAATAAATAAATTTTTGTTCACTGTGCAATTATTGTATTTAATTTCTCCTTTAAAATTTAACATACAATTTAGATAACTTATTTAAACTAATTCTTGAGGTATTATTTGTCCAGTCGCAAAGCATAATAAGTTGCGTAACTGTAACTTATTACTCAGTTTAGAACACAGCAGTATCAGTGCTAGTGTTTCTGCCGGAGTTCTCCTTTTACCTGTCACATTACCTCCTCCTAACCTAGAGAAATCCACTGTCCTAGGATAGGTGTTCATTATCCTCTTACTTTTTTGAAATACACTTTCTCACATGACTTTGCTTTGACCTTATAAAGCTGGGGTCACCCCGTTTGTAGTTCCCTGTGGTTGACTTTTTCACCCAGTGCCACGCCTCACAGTAAGAGTCCTGGTTGCCTGCTGTAGGTCGTCTTCATTTCTCTACGTTACACTCTGTAAGTGTTCCAGGCTTCCAGAATTTCTCAAGTTATTTTCTCGTTGATGGACATTTGGGTTGCTTCTAGTTTGTTATGAAAATTCTCCTGAGATGGTCTTATTTTGATATGCCTCTTGGTATACAAGTAGTCTTTCTAGAGCAGCAGTTCTTAACTCTTGTTGCTGTGCCTGAAGGGACATTTGGTAATATGTACAAGCATTTTGATTGTCAAATCGATGGATAGTCTGTTGACATAAGCTTAGTTATGCTGTGGTAACAAAACGCCCCGATCTCAACGCCCAACGGTCACCTCTCACTCACACTATGTGTCCAGTGTGGGGTGGCGGAGATTTCCTTTTTCAGATGATTCTGTAGGGACTCAGCCTGACGGAGGCCCTGTCTTTTGCAGTGTTGTCACAAGTGGCTTCCTTCGCTGCTCAGGCAGGGGAAGAGGCACCCGTGGAGTCGTTCGCTGGCTCTTGCTGGGGAAGTGACACCCGGAGCTTCTGCCCCTGGCTCGCTGACCAGAAGTAGCCGCATGAGTCCACCTGCATTGCCAGGACTGGGAAAGGTAGATGGTGTGCTTGGTTAGTACCAGTATCTTTTGCTGCAAGGGGACACTATTGGCATTTAAAGTGCAGGGGCTCAGAGTAAAGTGTCACGCAGAAATGTCAGACAGTCCTGCACAGTGCACACAAAAGCTGGTCAACCCGAAATTCTGTGATGCCTGCCTTGAGAAATACTGCTCTTAAGAATGCACGCTTACTCTTACAAGGTGATACCCAGTTGATTTCCAAGATTGCTGCACCATTTCATACATTGGTGTACAAGTGTTCCTGTTTCTCTCCATCGTCACCAAACTTTATTAAGGTGTGACTGATATACAACATACTGTACATTTTGATAACAAAAACATGCTCCTTTGTACCCTTCTGTCCTGCTTTTTTGCTCAATCCTGCTGCTGCTAAGTCGCTTCAGTCATGTCTGACTCTGTGGGACCCCGTAGACGGCAGCCCACCAGGCTCCCCCGTCCCTGGGATTCTCCAGGCAGCACTAGAATGAGTTGCCATTTCCTTCTCCAATGCATGAAAGTGGAAAGTGAAAGTGAAGTCACTCAGTCGTGTCCAACTCTTCTCGACCCCATGGACTGCAGCCCACCAGGCTCCTCCGTCCATGGGATTTTCCAGGGGAGGCCACTGGAGTGGGGTGCCATTACCTTCTCCATCTGCTCACTCCTACCCATTCCCAAAAAACAGACTGATTTCTCTCAATACAGATTAGTTTAAATAGCATTTTAAAAAAATTATATTTTCTTTTTGGTGTATAGAAATGTGGTTGATTTTTGAGTATTAATCGTATATCCAGTCACCTTACTAAATTTTCTTATTTTTCTAAAATCTGTGGACTTTTTCATGTTTGCTGTGTAGCTAATCATTTCATATTCAGATAATGGCAGTTTTATTTCTTCCTCAGTACATTTCTGTGTCTTACTGTAATGGCCAGCACTCTAGTACAGTATTGAGCAGAAAAAGTAAGAGAGTGATATCACACCATTAACACTGAAGTGTGCCTTAGATAAATACCCTTTGTTGGCTTAAGTGAGTTATCTGTGTTCTTAGTTTGATAAAGAGTTTTTATCTTGAATGATGAATGGGAGGAGAATGTTACCAGAAGCTTTTTCTGCAACTGAGGGGGTGACCATATGACTTTCTTTTTTTAATCTGTTAATGTGATTAATGATTTTATAGTTCCAATAACATTAAACCATCTTTCCTGAGGTAAATCCAATGTTTGTTCTTGATGTATTTTTTTCCATATTGCTGAATTCTGATGCAACATTTTGTTTTGTTCAAGATAAGTATTAATGACTAAGGTTGGCCTTTAATTTTCCTTTCTGTTACTGGTCTGATCTGTTTTGGGTTATACTGGCCTCATAGAATAGTTTGGGGTCTATTTCTTTTCTTGTTTGGTGGATCAGTTTGCAATGTTCTATTTCTTGGATTTTTAATAAAACTCACCCACAAAATCATATGGTCCTGATCTTTTCTTGATAATTAAAAAAGTACTAATTTATTTTAATGGTAATAATACTGTATGTCTGGTTGTTTTCTTGACTTGGTGTTGGGCTTCCCAGGTGGTGCTAGTGGTAAAGAGCCTGCCTGTCTGTGCAGGAGACCTCAGAGACACGGGCTCGATTCCAGGGCCTCCTGTGGACAGAGGAGCCTGGCAGGCTGCCTCCATAGTGTCACGAAGCAGACATGACTGGAGTGACTTAGTGTTAACAAAATGTGCTTTTCCAAAAAATCTGCCACAAAATTGTTTATAATAACCTCTCTTTAATCCCTGCTTAATATGTTGTTTTCCTTTTCATTATTATATATATTTCTTCAATTGATACCATTGATCAATATCAATTGATATTCAGTTTTGTTAGCCTTTTCAAAGAATTACTCTTTTGCTTTGTTAACGTTCTCTACTGTGTATTTGATCTTCATTTTATTAACGTCTGCTTTTTATTATCACCTTCCTTCTGCTTGAGTTCACTTTTTTCCCCTAAGTTTGCTAGATGCATGGCCAATTAAATTAATTTTCTGCCTTCTTTTCTAATATGAGTATTTAAAATAAAATTTCCTCTGTGTCCCTGCTTTTTATTCAGTCCATAAATTTCAATATGTAATATTTTTAATGGTGTAATTCTGAGACTTTCTAAGTTTTGACTGTAGTTTCTTTTTTTTAACCTGTGAATTGTTTATTAACCTGTGAAATGTATATTAATTTTCTAAACATTGGTTTTTAATTTATTACTGATTTTTAATTTGACTTTATTTTGGTCACAGAACATAGTCTGTGTGATATTGATCTTCTTGAATGGTTTTATATTTTCTTTGTGACTTGATTTGTGGTCATTTTTGTAAATGAGACATAGGAAAACATTCATTCTTTAAGTAAAACATAGGTGTTTGAGTAGTATCATGTTACTTTATTGTTTGGACTTTTTCTCCTTATGAAGAATTTATTGGGAGTAGAAATTTGGTTCGACTATATCGCTGCATTATTGGGACTTGAAATTTCTCATGGTAGAGTTTTACTTCAGGTTAATCTCAATTTCACAGTAAGCTGAAAGAAAAAAAAAAACTTATTTAACATGCTTGAAAATCTCTTTTTACAAAGGCATGTAATTCAGAGCAATACAAAAGTCCCCTAAGTAAAAATCCACCTGCAGTAAAAATTCTTCAGTAAAATCTTAACTGCAGGTCCTCCTAAGAGGAAGTAAGAACCTTGAGAGTATAGAAGGATAAGAAAGGTAGTCTGTTCCAGTCTGAAACAGGAAGATGAGCATTTCACTATTGAGGGGAAATTAATGAAGGTAAAACCCCCTTTTTGGCCTCCTTGTAATTCAGATTGGCTGGTCAGACGTGGGAGCTTGCATGCTTGAAGCAAGCTTGAAGCAGTGGGGGCGCGCAGAGGGGTGGATGCAGAGCCACGTTGCTGGTTTGGGGGGAGGTGGCGAGCCAGGCGCGTGTCCTGCTTTCTGATGCGCTTCTGCCACTGTCTGTCTTTACAGGTGGAAGAAGTGAAAAAGCACCATCACTGTCTAGCACTTAGTTCTTCTGGACCTCAGAGCCAGACCTACTACATATGTTTCGATACGTTCACCGAGTATTTAAGGTGGCTTCGACAAGTCTCCAAGGTAAGCAGGGATTTTGTTCAGCTTCTGGCTGGTCAAGAGTTGCTTCTGCTTTACAAAATGTAGTTATACACTCTTTTTTTTTTCCCTTCCTCCAACCACTGCCAGTAGTTATCAGTGTTCAGTCTTTTTAAAGGCTCGCTTTGGCGAAAAGTAGCTTTTTAAAACTTGTGTGTTCATTTGCCATTTTTGTTTATACTTAAAAAAGAATTCAGTACGTAGATTGTCATTATTATCTTAGTGGTATACAGAAGGAACATGAGGTTAAGAAATTTAAGGGACTGGCCCAGGGTAGGACAACTAGAAAACCACAGAATACCCAGAAATTGTCACAAATTTCCCCTTTTCCTCTGACCATCTCTTCTTATGAGCAGTCTAATCTTGTACCATCTCCCTTTCACCTTTTCAACTTACGTCTTTTGAATGACTTAATTTCTTTTTTTGTCTTAATTATTTTTACCACTTCATAGTCCTCTGTTTAAATAAGATTACCTTGACTTATGAAACCCAGTACGTCTGTGGGTGTGGGTGTGGGTGTGGGTGTGTACAGGAGTGATAGGTAAAGAAATGGTTGTGTTCCGGGTGCTGTCTGTGTGAGGATATGTTTTGTGCCCCTTTGTAGAATTTTGCACAGTGGGATGCATGGCAGTACTGTGTGCCTTGGTTTGGGGTGTTTATGAAATGATGGAGCCTCCCTAGGGTGCAGAAGCATTAAAATGGAATTTGCTTTCATATTTTTGAATTTATAATCCAGTTTGTCATTCAAGTTCTCTATGATTCAGACTGCTGCATGACGCGATTATTTGTCAAGCGAGTGAGTAGCTTTGAAAGGAATAACTTTGTAAAGCAGTTAAGAGAAAGGAGAATATTGTTTAGAAAATCATTCTGAAATACTGGTTGCACTTGAATTACCAGGGGAAAACTGCACTCTCTGGTGAGAACGATTTTCTTAGGAACATTAGTTTCTCCTTTTAGAGAAGGTGTGGACAGAGTTTAGTTTGATAGATGTGAGAAGATTCTCCCAATCTCGTAGGCAGCTGAAGCTTCCAAATGTACAAGACACTTCCCCTACTAGAGAAAATGGGAAAGATGACACTTCTCCTTCAGATATGCTTGTAGGATTAATGTGATGTAAGAGGCAATCAGTACATCTGTCTCATTGTTTTGAAATTACTCTTGTGGTTTAATGTGAGGAGACAAATACTATATAATACTGTGCTTTTAACATTAAGTGGGTGTATGGGTTCAAAGCAGTAAGTTGATGGCCCACACTCTATTCAGAATAAAATGCCAAACTGGTCAAGGTGCTGTTTAAATTTCTTTCTGCATGGAAATGTTGATTTTTTTTTTTTAAATAAACTTTTTGTGTTGGAATAATCTATTTACAGAAAAGTTGCAAAACCAGTATAGTCTCCATATAGTCCTCCTTCCGTTTCCCAAACATCTAATATTACCATGATCCGTATGTCAGAACTAAGTCGTGTACTGACTTTGGTACATTACTCTGAATTTATTTATGTTTTACCAGGTTTTCCATGAATGTCATCGTCTGTTCCAAGACTGAATCTAGGGCACGACAGTGTATTTGACGGTCATGTCTCCTGTTTCTGCCCTGGGCTCTGACAGCAGCCTTTTGGAGTGAAGTAATTAAGAATGGCAGACATCAGGGAGGAAGATTTCTTTCTGAAAAGTCAAGGATGGGGGACAGAGGGCAAATATTTTAATAAATGCAGATTTTAGATAGATACAGTGTCTTCCTTTTCTCCAACCTTAAAAACCAGATACACATTTTGAAATTTTTAGAAGTTATTATAGTTAGTGAATTAAAAGGGAAATGAGTTGTAAGGGGCTGGTTAAAGAGGTTAGGTGTTATGGAAGGAATAAGAGTGAGAACTCCCTACTTGGGTATTAGGCCCGTGTAAAATGTGGCCACACTCTTTAAACTTTGTATGTTGAGGACAGTCCTATGATAGTGTCTTTTCCTTTGACCCAGCTTCCTGGGAGCGTGGGTTGGGACTGCGGGAAGAGGGTGAGAACTCGGCCCCTTTGGGGTAGCGTGTGTCTGGGAACCTGGAGTGGCACGGACTGACAGTCACAGGGCTCTTCGCTTCCGGCTTCCCCTTGCCATTGTCTGTCCTTCCTCACACGTAGCTCTTCGGAAGTCATACAGTTTAGTCTCACTAGGAGTTACTATGGAAAGTGTCTTTTTCTTCTTACTGAGAAACAAAACATTCATAGAAAGGATTACCCATATCCTGATGTTTAAATGAGGATTCATTTTAATAAAAGTATCTGAAAGAGAGACAAACCAACACCGGAAAGAAACATCTGAGTTTCTGATTCTTAATGACCATCCTCACCCGTGAGCTTGGAAGGATAGAGAAAAGTGAATTTCAATGATTTTTTTATTTAAAATGAATTAGGTCATTCATTTAAAATGAAAACTATTTTCAGTTGGTGTTTCTGGATCTTTGCTACAAGGAAAATGTTAATCTTTGTTCTAATTTTTTATTTGATTCCGTGAACATTTATAAAAGGTTAATTAGCTGACTTCTACCAAGACAGGCTCTTATATATGTATTATTTTTAAACTTCATCTTAGGACTTAGTGTTGCTTGCTAAAACAACACC
This sequence comes from Oryx dammah, assembly GCF_014754425.2. Taxonomy (NCBI): domain Eukaryota; kingdom Metazoa; phylum Chordata; class Mammalia; order Artiodactyla; family Bovidae; genus Oryx; species Oryx dammah. The sequence goes on along the minus strand of NW_024070206.1, from coordinate 894,196 downwards.
CAAGGCTGTCCCTTTAGAGTTTTTCATTTGGATCGGATGTTAGCGGTAGATGCTGTGCAGGAAAGAGCTCCTTGGGGAGGATTATTTAATACAGTATCGATTGTAAAGGCATCCCTGAAATATTAATGCAGGCATGCTTTAAAAAGTCAGCAAACATCCTATTGTACACAGTGTAAAAGGACTCTTTCCCCAACATGGATACGTGTCCAGGTTTTTTTTTAATATTTTTAAAAAGTTGTTTTAATTATGAAAGTATGAGAACACATTTATAGGAGACTTGGAAAGTACAGAACAAAGTTACACACAGTTCCACTATATATGACAATTGTTTTTTTAGGTAGGTAACTGAAGATTTTTAGTTGGAGTTTCAGTATCAAACTCTCAAAAATTAATAGAATGGATAGACAAGTAGAAAGGATATAGTAGACCTTATGAGCACTATGAATCAGTTCAACATAATTAAGATTGATGCAGTTTTCACACAACAGCAGGATACAGATTCTATTCAGGTTCCTGTAGACTGTAAACCAGGAGACACTGGAACATTTCCAGGGACATAAAACAAGGTGCAAAAATTTCATGGCCTAAAAGTGTTGAAATCATACACTCTGTTCTCTTATCACCGTGGAATTAGGTTCAGTTCATTTCAGTCGCTCAGTCGTGTCCAACTCTTTGCGGCCCCATGAACCACAGCACACCAGGCCTCCCTGTCCATCACCAACTCCCAGAGTTTACTCAGATTCATGTCCATTGAGTTGGTGATGCCATCCGGCCATCTCATCCTCTGTCATCCCCTTCTCCTCCTGCCCTCAATCTTTCCCAGCATCAGGGTCTTTTCAAATGAGTCAGCTCTTCGCATCAGGTGGCCAAGGTACTGGAGTTTCAGCTTCAACATCAGTCCTTCCAATGAACACCCAGGACTGATTTCCTTTAGGATGGACTGGTTGAATCTCCTTGCAGTCCAAGGGACTCTCAAGAGTCTTCTCCAACACCACAGTTCAGAAGCATCAGCTCTTTGGCGCTCTGCTTTCTTTATAGTCCAACTCTCATGTCCATACATGACTACTGGAAAAACCATAGCCTTCACTAGACGGACCTTTGTTGACAAAGTAATGTCCCTGCTTTTTAATGTGGTGTCTAAGTTGGTCATAACTTTTCTTCCAAGGAGTAAGCGTCTTTTAATTTCATGGCTGCAATCACCATCTGCAGTGATTTTGGAGCCCCCAAAAATAAAGTCTGTCACTGTTTCCCCATCTATTTGCCATGGAATGATGGGACTGGATGCCATTAGTTTAGAAATCAAATGTCAAAAGATACAAATAACCCATATATTTTCAAGTGCAATGTGACATTTACCAAGACGTGCAGCGTGGTTTCAGAGTGGTTGAGGGGCAGTGATGTGCGGGTGAGGGGGTAGCTGAGGAAGGGAGTTTCAGAGGTGCTCTGGTCAGACATACGAGTAGCTCTAGACAAGCTGGCCCGACTATCCACTTTTGTGGCCCGCTTTGTTGCATGGATTTGTTTCAGACATGTTGGCTAATCCTGTGAATTCTTTTCAGAGTGAGTCTGCATGTGAATCTATTGCCTGAAGACATACTTATTTTTAACGTCCTAGTCACTTCTGTAACGCTGTGTTGTCCCACTTGAAAGTTTGTTTGTTGATTTCAAGGAAGATTAAAGGGGATTCAGATCACTGATTTAGTGTTGTGCACGAATCTTGGGTTTTGGGCTTGTTTTTGTTGTATTCCCCAACCCCATGCAATAAGTATTTAAGTAATTTAATTAAATTAATTGAAGTATGCATGAAAATGTTTTTAACTTTTCATTATAGGAAATGTTAAATATTAAGAAGTAGAAATAATTGCCCACATACCTGTGACTCAGCTTCCACAGAGGTCGGCCCATGGCCCGTGGTGTGTGCATGTGTGTGGCCCCACGGCGTGAGTTCACAGGTCATAAGGCAGCATGGTTGGTCCCCAGGTCTCTCTCCTTGTTGATGGGCAGTTAACCTCGTGCCTGGGGCCATCACACTGCTCATCTCTCTTTCTTTTAGTATCACAGTATTTTAATTTTTGGCGTTTTCTCTTTTTAATGAAAAGATAGAAAGTGACGACGTTGAAGTTTCTGTGATATTTTGGTTCATCCTCAATATGCATAGCATAAGCCAGTCAGAGTCCCGTCTCGTGCGAAGTTAAAGATCACGAGAAATGATGAGTAAAGTCAGCCTTTATATAAGATGTATGGTCCATCACAGTCGAACGTTTGCCTTCATGTACTTAAAAAGAGTGTTTTATTGTCCAGAGTTTACTCAAAGAGCACCACTACCAGAGTCAGGCATCTCTTGTGTAATAGGGTTATTTCCAGCAGATCGATCTGTGTCATTTGATGTAGCTGCAAGGAACCCTTCAGGTCACTTAGCGTCTTGTACGCGTGTTTTGCCTCTTGGCTTGAAGTATCATGTGGGGAGTGTGCTGCCTTTTGTCAGCTTGGCTGGTCTCTTGGCTGGTCAGGGCGTGCTCTAGTTGGGTACATTGGGGTTATAAGGGTGAGACGCTGCACTCTCAACCCTGTTCTGCTAAGACGCCGAGGGCTTCACAGGACTTCTGTGGGAAACTCCTCCTTCACATTTTGTACCCGTTGCTTAGATAAAGGATCACGGTCATTTGATCCTGGCAGTCTGTGTCTCTGATAGAATCTGAAGTAGAACGGAGGGTCTGTGTGACATGGATGTTAGTTTATGAAATGTCACCCCTATACCTAGAATATTGCTTTTGTATCAATTCTGTAGTGAAGGTATGAGAAAAATTTGGAAATGCAGTATATCTAGTGTTTAGGGACAGGAAGCATTGAGGAGGTGGATGCGCAGGCAGAGTCCTGAGGAGGGAACGTTCACCTGGAGGCAGGGCGGGAGCGCGTTTCAGGGAGAGGAGACGTCTGCCAGTGCAGCTGCGCACCGTGCGACGTCAGTGTGCCGTCAGTGCGACGTCAGTGCGACGTCAGTGTGCCGTCAGTGCGACGTCAGTGTGCCGTCAGTGCGATGTCAGTGTGCCGTCAGTGCGATGTCAGTGCGACGTCAGTGTGCCGTCAGTGTGCCGTCAGTGTGCCGTCAGTGCGACGTCAGTGCGACGTCAGTGCGACGTCAGTGCGTCTGCGCGGCGTGGCGGGGAGCAGGGAAGCGCACGGGAGGAAGTGCTTCGGGTCTGGGTGCTTTCCTGCGCGCTCATTCTATTTTCCTGGGAAAACTCGACGATGTTACCCACTAGTGTAACTAAATTTTCCAAGATGGTAATGGATTCGTTCCACAAAAATTTATACTGTGGAATCCTTCCTTGTTATAGATATAAATAGCAGTTTATGAAATTAGGGAGCTTAGAAATTCATCTTTGAATTTAAACTAATGATAAAGGATTTGGGATTACGTTAAATTTTGTTTTTGTAATACGTAAGACTGATTAGGTTAGTGAAAATAAAATGGTCTCTGCAGTTACGACACTTCATCTTGTTTGCACATCGCTAATCTCCCCCACTGTGGTAAGTTGCTTCTGAAATCCTAGTTCATACATCTCTAAAGAAGGCGTTTTTCCTTCATTCTAAGTTATTTCCATGTAAAATTACTTAATTCTCTTTTCTTCACAGTTTTTCAGTCTGCCTTTGTGCTGATGGAAAAGAGCTTGTTTCCTTACGTGTCCTGACGGAGCCCCGCCTTGGGGAAGTGGCGCTCCTCACATGCTTCCGTGTGAGGCTCACCCCGCGCCCCTCTCCCTCCTCCCGGCCCCCTGCCCTGCCTCCGCTGGTCTCTCCACACCTGTTTAGGGCTGGCGGGTGAGAGTGCTGAGACTGCCCCACCCTCTCTCTGTGCCAGGCATGCTTCCAGGCTCCACTTCTCATCCAGACTTCAGCAGATGGAAGAAATGTATTGCTCATCTGTGTTTTATCTGTGTGTTGCTGTTAATCTTTAATAAAATACATTCTAGGTTTTAAGAAGGGAACTTACAGCCATGTTTTAAAGTAACAGTATGTGATTTTAAGATTGGGAATTAGTTGCCAAAAACATAATGTTCCTTGTAGTTTTCTGGAATAATTGCCTTAACAGTTATTTGGTGTTTTCTTCCAGAGTGGTCTCTGGCCTTCCCGGGCAGCCCAGTGATTAAGACCGCTGGCTCCCACTGCAGGGCCGGGGTTCCCATCAGGAAATAAGATCCTGCGTGCCTCACAGTGAGGCCAGGAGATGGACTGAGAAATAAGACTGTCTCTTGCCACTTTATTTTTTTTAAGTGTTCTTTAACCTGAAGTTCTGGTCATCATCAAGTGTCTGTTAGTTGAGTGACTTAGCATTTAAGATTTGAGAAGGACCTTGTGGACTTCCAGACTGACTTCCCTCCTAAATAAAAAAGGGCTACTGCCTTTCAGACACCTATGGTGTCTCACAAGATGGTCCTTTCTTACAAGTGAGCTGAGGTCCTCATCCCTGCGCGCTTGGCTCAGTGCCCTGGCCTAACCCAAGGTAATCACTGTGGTCCCTCTCCTGTTTGATGGCCTCATAACTGTTTGTTTCTGCGCCTTCCCCCGCGCCTTGGTAATCCTCTTCTAGGAGGAGCATCTCTGATAATTGCAGCGATTCCCTCATCACTTGGTTCCCAGATTCCTTCTCTCGGTTTTCCTTTGGGTACTCTGCAGTTTCTTGATAGACTTGCCACACCATCCGATGAGCACAGAGGATGTGCCCACTGGTTACCGTTCTTCAGCCATTATTGCAAAATGAGTGAGTGAGTTATTCATTCGTGAGGTCAGCAGCAAAATCAGAAGACTCTCTGTTTCTCCGCAACCCCAAATTGTTAACAGGTATATTTTCTTAATAATAAAATCATTTAGCCAGTGAATTAATGTCATAGTGACAACAGATAGTGATAACTGACGCTTGTAACTTTCTCCTGTGTGCCAAGGTCCGTTCTGGATGCTCCACAGCACCCCTGTGAGGCAGATGCTCACGACAGTGTGCAGGGCCGGGCTTTCGAGCTGAGGGAAAGAGCCCTCGAGGAGATGTCCTCATCGCCTCTTACACGTGGCGCGTGAGGTGCCCAGCATTGCTCTATGCAGGGGGTTCTGCTGCCTTGCTCCTTTCCTTCTATTTTACTTCCAGTGTTTTGCAGCCGCATGAAGGGACGAAACAAACTGAACTTCAAATAGCAACTGAGATTTATTGACTGAAAATATCGAAGGGAAGTTTCAGCGCTTCGTGTGCACAGTTTGCCGGTAGCCTGTAGGCTGCTCAGTAGTAGAGCAGAAGGTGGCTTACAGGCAGTCTGTGGTGCTGCTGAGGGCATCTGAGCACCATCACTGCATGGATCACTGGCCTTCCTAAAGGATGACCAGGAGGGGCTTAGGAAGTCTGAGATGCCTTCTGAGTCACCCAAGGCAGCTTAAGTCAGGGTCGGTGTTGAGGGCACTGCTGTTGTCTCCCTCTTCCAAAACCGGTCAAGTCTGGCTGCATCAGGAACTTATCATCCATGGCTGACCAGACCTCTGCATCTGGTCATACTATATTTTGAAGCGCAGTCACTTTCATCTGAGTGTTAGACCAGTGTAAAAACACATGGTGTGTGTCCATGTGAACCAAGGCACTTCGGTTGTGTCTGACTCTCTGTGACTGGAGCCCACCAGGCTCCTCTGTCCATGGGATTCTCCAGGCTAGAACACTGGAGTGGGTTGCTGTGCCCTCCTCCAGGGGATCTCGACCCAGGGACCGAACCTGCATCTCATGTCTCCTGCGTTGGCAGGCGGGTTCTTTACCAGTAGCGCCCCCTGAGAAGCCCCCCTCCAAATAAATACATGGAGTCTTAAGTGTTTAATTTCCATGATATATTTACTTACCTTGGAAGACGCCAGTGTTTGTAACCCAGAGTATTGGATTATCTGCAACTATTCTGAAGAGTTAAATCCTTCTACCCACTGGTCTGATTTATTTTATAAAGTAAGGAATACTAGAATAATTGAAAAAAAAAATACCAGTGAACTCTCTAGCTTAAACAAACTCTAGGCCTTGTATGTTAGACTGGAACTTAAACATTGAGGTGTTTGTATAATGTGTATTTTAAATAGAAAACCAAGTAGCTTGTTTCTAGGCTCTTTAGAAATATTTCTGTTTAATGTGAATTTATGTTATTTCTTATAATAGAAAGTTCAAATGTAAGATTTTGGGGGTTAGCGATCTTCCCCCTGTCCTTTGCGGAGGAGCGGCCCCCTTGGGGAAGCGCTCAGAGGCTCTCCAGTGGTCCCACTCTAAGGAGCTTGTTTACATGTATTCTGCCAATCAGGAAATGAGGAAGGAACTCTGAGTGCAGATTTGATCTCCACCCAAGCCAAGGCCTATTTTCCTGTTCTTACCGAGAAACACAATGGGATTTCTGTATGTGGAAAGGAGGCCACTCTTAGCCTGGAGACCCGATGAGCAATGCTGGAGGCCTTGGGGACCTTCTCTGAGCCTCTCACGGTGCGTGTGGCTCCGAGAGGGCGAGGCTCCAGGCCTGCTCGTCTGGTTTCCACCATCCCACGCGCTCCTGGGACGTGTCCGCGGCTCTGCCTGCTCCTGGGGGTGCAGTGCCAGTCCGCACAGGGGCCTGCGAGGACCTGTCCATCTTGTCCTGAGAGGGGACCATCAGTGCTGGACAGCCAGGGGCTCGGGGTCTGTGCCCTCTGCTCCTCTGCACCGTTGCACATGGCTTTTTGAATTATGCTTGTTAGGTATCTGTGCCCTCAAGGGGCCTGTGTTCTGAAGATGATTAGTCCAGGGCTGCTTCCTAGAGGCAGGTGGTAACCACGCTGGCGGGGCACTCCTCCCCTTCACTCACCTGGCAGGGAGCTTGGGACGCCTAGCAGGAACTCTAGGCTTGCTCCTTATTGTGATGCCTGCTTAGTCACTTCACTCCTGTCCAGCTCCTTGTGACGCTGCGGACTGTAGCCCGCCAGGCTCCTCCGTCCATGGGATTCTCCAGGCAAGAGTACTGGAGTGGTTGCCATTTCTTCCTCCAGAGGGTCTTTCCCACTCAGGGATCGAACCTGCATCCCCGGCGTCTCCTGCAATGCAGGCGGGCTCTTTAGTGCCGAGCCCCCGGGAAGCCCGGCTTTATTCTCACACCTGGTCCTTTTGCAGGGACATCTGTTTGTTTGCTTACCTGTCAGTCAGTCATCTAACGCTTCTCTTCTCTTTTTTTCTCTCTCTCTCCCTTCTTTCCTTTTCCAGCCTGCAGCTCTCTGTACTGCTTTATTCTTTGGTCTTGTAACTACGTTTTAGCAGGTCCCCTTACAGTCTCAGTAAGCCTCCTCTTGAAACTCACAGCCCCTCTGGGAACACTCTGGCCTGCTCAGAGTTCCCGCTCTCCTTTGTGCTTGGCTATGACGGCCTCTCCACATCCTCTTTGTCTTCGTTTATTTGATTACATCTGGTGGTTTAGAATACTGTGTAAATTTGTATATTTTATTTCTTGGATATTTAGCTGTTTCATATCATTTACTCATTTAAGGCTAAGACATAACTCCCAGTGCAGGGATCAATCCTGGGTTTCCTGTGTTGCAGGCTGACTGTTTACCGTCTGAACCACCAGGGACGCCTAAAGAAATAATAAAATATCAGAACTTCAGGTAGAACTTAATAAATCCAAAATCAGTAGTTTGATATGCCCCTATGAGGACATTATTAATGTATATATTGTAATTAATTTTATAGGAAGGTTTTCTGCATCTGCTGTTAAGCAGATTTTATGAAATGATAATGAATGCAGGTTCAAGAAATGAGAGGTCATTGTGAAAAGGTCAGGAATCAAGGCATTACGTATGTTTGTAGAATCTTTTTTTAAAGAAATTATTTCATGTTTTGGAGCAGTGACAGTTTAAAGTTTATTAAGATAAGAAAATCTTTGATATCAAGTATTATAAAACTTTTATTGATGAGAATGAAATTAAAAGTAAGTTGTTAGAGTACTTAGCTAGTAAAGATGAATAAGCTCTATTATAAATTTATATTCTTCTACATGTTTATGCCTTCCCAAAGCATTTGGAAGCAGGGAGTGGGGTAAGAATTAAAACTAAGTAAATTGAGGTTAAGAATTTTTTACAGAAATTTAGTAAACTCCCCAGAGACTCTCCCTATAGCCAGGGCATAATTTCCCAAACCACTGAAGGCTAGGCCAGAGTAATTAATGACTCATAAAGCCAGTTTACAGCAATATTTTACTTTGCACAGCGGAATTATTTTTGCTGTTTCAGCTGTTTCAGCCAAGCCTTTCAGAATCATTTTGTTTAATTTTGAGCCTGCTTTGCACATAATAAGGATAAACAGTATTTCACTATAGTGGGGACAAAAAAATAATCTGGTTGTCATTCTGAACTTTCCCTTGCTTATGGAAGATGACTGTCCACTAAGTGAATGGTAGGAATAATGGGAGTGACGTAGAGTGCAGGCCTGCCTGTTGCAAAAGGAAGATGATAATTTCTGAAGCACAGAGAGAGGATAGGTTAGGGCTAGGAGAGAGGCACTGGTTGAGAAACATAGCCCACCAGACTCAGAGTAGAGATCGCTCTAACAGCTGGCAGAGAGACGACCGAGGAAAGGGTCCAGCTGAGTGGGATGGTAGAGTTCTGTAGAAGCCTGGTAGATAATCCGGAAAGTTTGTTGTTCATATTACCATTTTTTTATGGTTAGCCTGCAGTGTTCTTTGGGGAAATAATTTGAGGGCCCAGTGAGCTTTTTGTTCATATGTGTTTATATGTTCCAGCCCTCAAGCTGGAAAAGAAAACTTAATGAGCCAGTGGCTGGGCTGTGTGTGCGCACTCAGTTGAGTCCAGTTCTTTGCAGCCCCATGGCCTGTGCCCGCCGGGCTCCTCTGTCCACGGCAAGAATGCTGGAGTGGGTGCCATTTCCTTCTGCAGAGGATCTTCCTGACTCAGGGATCAAACCCGCGTCCCGTGCACCTCCTGCACTGGCGGGGGGGCTCGTTCACCGCTGGGAAGCTATGGTTGGGATTCACGTGCTGCTTAATGTACCTCCCAACCTGTGTAGGCTCCTGGGGGAAAATAGCCCATCTGATTTACTGACTCTAAATTATTAGCCTCAAATTTTTTGGTCATTTTTAATACAAACTAGCACTGATTTCCCAAGCCATGGTGACTTGAACTGATCTTCTGAAACCTGACTTCGTTCACATGTGGTTCACTCATGGTCTGTGAGGAATGACATCAAACCATCTTTGTTCTGGGCTGAGGGCTCTGGGAGGAGAAGGGGACGACAGAGGATGAGATGGTTGGATGGCATCGCCGACTCAATGGACATGAGGCTGAGTGAACTCCGGGAGTTGGTGATGGACAGGGAGGCCTGGTGTGCTGTGATTCATGGGGTTGCAAAGAGTCGGACACGACTGAGCAACTGAACTGAACTGAACTGAGGGCTCTGTTAGGATTGGACCATGGCAGTTACAGGAGCCTCCCTCTTGGTAGGACTTGAACTTGAGGCTGTCATTCAGACTCTGTGTGGCTGGGCCTTCACCATGCGACCTTGGGCATACCCTTTAACTTTCATCTTTGAAGTGGAGATCAGTCCTTACTGTGCTGAGTTACTGAGAAGACGAAATTAAAAGACGCTTGCTCCTTGGAAGGAAAGCTATGACAAACCTAGACAGCATATTAAAAAGCAGAGACATCACTTTGCCAACAAAGGTCCACACAGTCAAAGCTATGGTTTTTCCAGTAGTCATGTATGGATGTGAGAGTTGGACTGTGAAGAAAGCTGAGCACCAAAGAATCGATGCTTTTGAACTGTGGTGTTGGAGAAGACTCTTGAGAGTCCCTTGGACTGCAAGGAGATCCAATCAGTCGATCCTAAAGGAGATCAGTCCTGAGTGTTCACTGGAAGGACTGATGCTGAAGCTGAAACTCCAGTACTTTGGCCACCTCATGCGAAGAGCTGACTCATTTGAAAAGACCCTGGTGCTGGGAAAGATTGAAGGCAGGAGAAGGGGATGACAGAGGATGAGATGGTTGGGTGGCATCACCGACTCAAGGGACATGAGTTTGGGTGGGCACCGGGAGTTGGTGGAGCTCATGATAGGCTCAGGGAGGCCTGGCGTGCTGCAGTCCATGGGGTTGCAAAGGGCTGGACACGACTGAGTGACTGAACAACAGCCACAGTAAGAGGCTGCTTGCTGTGAGGGGTATAGAGGTGGCTCTCTCCTTTCTTCCATTTCCTGCCTTGAAGAGGGTCTTAGATTTAATAGGTGCTTTAATAGGTGCTGTGTAGGCAGGTTGCAGCCCCTGTGGTTAGACCTATTGGTAGTTCTTTCATTTGGGAGTTGTGCAAAACCTCTTTGTGATGGCGGCCTTACCTGCCCAGGTTGATCCAGGGGGAAGCCCTTGAATCTCCTTTATTGCAGGGCCTGGCACAGAGCAGAGGTGCCGCTCACGATTCGGTTCTCGTGGTCGTCTTGGCCGCCCTCTGCCATCAGGACATGTCTGGTTTCTGCTCTTCACCTCCCCCTGTTCCGCCATGACCCCCACAGGCCCCTTGCTTGCTGGGCTTTTGTCCTGAGCCGTCCTCCCCCTGGCTTCTAGCAGGAACAGGCTTGCGATCCAGAATGAGGAAAGAAATCAAATCCGACTTGATGTTTAATCATTATCTTGTAGTTGTCCAGAGAGAGTATTTATTCAGCCTGATGCTTCAGCCAAAAGGGAATGTGTCCTCTGCAGAGTAGTCCCTGTAGGAGGAATGCCCCGGCCAGGCTGATGGCTGGTGAGAGACGAGGGCGGTGAAGCAGCGCCGTGACATCGTCCCAGGCTGCACTCAGCGCGGGGCAGTCCCCCTCTGTGAGCCCAACAGCCCGTCAGAGACTCTTCTTGGAACCTTTGCACGACCACCCATTTTGCTGAAGCCGGGATCTCTACAGTGACCTCAAAGGAGCCGCAGGATCGCCTTACCTTTTCACTGAAGTCTTTACATCGAGATTACATTGCTTTTTTCTCAGTTAAACGCACGCACACGGAAGAGCACAAAGACTAATATGACAATTCCTGGTTGTCTAACACTGACATGCGTGCGTGCTAAGTCGCTTCAGTCGTATCCAGCTCTTTGTGACCCCATGGACTGTAGCCTGCCAGGCTCCTCTGCCCGTGGGATTCTCCAGGCAAGAACACTGGAGTGGGCTGCCATGCCCTCCTCCAGGGATGGAACCCGCGTCTCTTGCGTCTCCTGCCCTGGCAGACGGGCTCTTCACCACTGGTGCCACCTGGGAAGGCGCAGTTCCCTCATACGTTCCATCCTTACTGTACAGTGAATGAACAGACACGTTCCAGATCCCTGGCTTTCCATGCCTACTCTCATCTCCCTCCCTGCTTCCCTAGAGGCAGTCCCTGGCATTAATCTGACACAATCCGTGTACGTGCTGTGCTCAGTCGCTCCGTCGTGTCCAGCTCTTTGTGACCCTGTGGACTGTAGCCCACCAGGCTCCTTTGTCCATGGGATTCTCCAGGCAAGAACACTGGAGTGGGGTAGCCTTTCCCTTCTCCAGAGGATCTTCCCAGCCCAGGGACTGAACCCAGGTCTCCTGCGTTGCGGGCGGATTCTTTACCAGCTGAGCCACCTGGGACTAACCAGTGTGTGGTGTGTAGCTTTACTGCACAGGTAACTATTCATGCATAATACATGGAATCATTATGTGTGTTAGAATTTTTTCATGCATAACATTATATGTAAAATTTTACAGCTTGCATTATTTATTTGGGGCCTGAGTTTTTTTTGAATGAATCCAGGTTGATACATACAAATCTAGTCCAGTCATTTTAACTGCAGCTCTGAGTGGCAGGCTCGCTCTCTCTTGTGGGTTCAGAATATATATCCCAGAGAAGGCCTTGGATTAGCCTGGCCGGGTCACATGCCAGTCCCAGCTGGATCCGTTTGTGGGCTCAGCAGTGCGGCTTGGATGGCTGAAGCTGCGAGCACACGCCTCCCGCCCCTGGAGCAGCGTACTCTGCGGCTCCCACTGGGATCTCGTGCAGCTGAAGGCTTGTTACGGGAAGAAGTGGGAAAGGATTTGGGGCAGGCAGAAGCACAGATTGCCCAGTGAGCTCCAACCTGAGCTTGGCCGGCGGGGCCTCTGGGGGCCTCCTGTGGCGCCTGAGGCCCTGCTCCGGGCCAGTGCCCCGACGATTGCTGAAACTCGTGTCAGAGTGCATTGCTTGGGAAGACCCCTGCAGAAGGAAACGGCAACACACGCCAGTATTCTTGCCTGAAGAATCCCATGGACAGAGGAGCCTGGTGGGCTGCAGTCCACAGGTCGCAGAGAGTCAGACCCAGCGAAGTGACTGAATGAAGCACCAGCAACAGACCATACGTGCCGTGCTCCCGAGGTGCTCTCACTCGGGCCGCCCCTCGGGTTTTCGCCTGGATGGATGAGTCCGAGTAATCCTTTCAACCTTACTTCCCATAAATGGGTTCTGCCAGGGAATCTTGTGTGGCCATGGCATGTTTACACCGGCTTTACAGGCCCATTAAATTCTGGCCTTTTTTTCACATCATTTGATTGCGTGGGTGACCTGGCCCTGTTTGGGATTTTCTTTTTCTTACTTAAGGGTGAAAATTCAAAGGAAGATGAAATTGCTGAAACGTGAACTCAGACTGAGTTTGTAAAATCTTTTGAGTTGAGCCCTGCCAGCCCTTTTCCATCCCACAGTCCCCTTAGCTTTCACAGGTCCTTTCCAACCTCAAAGGTGCCATCAACAGTGTTTGTCATGCAGATTTACTCCTGAGTACCTTTTTTAGGCTCAGGAGGATGTGGGTTCTGGTGAGTGTGAGATGTATTTGGAAGTAGTCATAGCAGTCACCAGTTATGGAGTGCTGTCTCTGAGCTAGCTATGTAGACAGAGGTGGCTGTCTTAATGCCTGTTAAACAGGGGACAGAATGGGAGTTTAGAGAACTCAGTGGGGCACTCAGGCTCTCTCAGCTCGGGATGATGGAACCAGAGCCAACCCCCCTGAGAACCATGTTCTGCTGCCTCTTGTAATCACAGAAGAGTGAAGCTGGGGTTTGGTAATAGAAAAGGGCATCAAGCTGATCGCAGACAAGGAGTGGGGTTTCTGCCGTAAAGCTTTGGTGAAGATAAAGAGCGTGAGGAGGTGTCAACCCAGGTCCTAGAACAGTAACTCCACAGCCTTGGGGGCGGCGAGAGGAGCCAAGGTTTGTGTCAGTGGTCCTAAAGCCATGTCCATGGCGTAGATCGGCACCGTGGTTCCCAGCGTACGAGAGAGAGAAGCACAGGGCGCCCCGAGCTGTTTCTGCCTCCAGCAGGCCCTGTAGCCCTGGGACTCTGGCTATCGTGGGAGTCACTTAGCCGGGGATACTTTGAATATGTGGATAAACATCTAGACGTGCAGTAAATTTCACGTAGATCACCTACAGGAAGCAAAGCTGACACCGCGGGAGACAGGCCCTGAAACGTTTACGACAGGCAGCAGTGGACTCTGACTATATGTTGCTGTTATTATTAAACATGCGTGCAAGGCCACTGAGCGGGCTTTTCTTTGTGCTGTTTTTAAATCAGTATTTACAAGGGCTTTTGTTTAAGTTCAGTGTAGATCTTAGTGTCTGTCTTCCAACCCTGTAATTTACTCTGAGGTCTTACATTAGTTGGCTTTGAATTCTCTTACCATGAATGTGTCCAGGAACATGACCCCCGTAGTTGACGGGGATTATGGGTATCACTACACCTGGCAGGGTAACCTGTGCTCTGTCACCTGTCTCCTATACTAAGTCACTCTCAGCACCTTCCAGGGAGGGGCACGATTTCCTCCCTTGGTAATGCTTTAATACTTTGCTCAGTTCAGTTCAGTCACTCAGTCGTGTCTGACTCTTTGCGACCCCATGAATCGCAGCACGCCAGGCCTCCCTGTCCATCACCATCTCCCGGAGTTCACTCAAACTCACGTCCATCGAGTCGGTGATGCCAGCCAGCCATCTCATCCTCTGTCGTCCCCTTCTCTTCCTGCCCCCAATCCCTCCCAGCATCAGAGTCTTTTCCAATGAGTCAACTCTTCACATGAGGTGGCCCAAGTACTGGAGTTTCAGCTTCAGCATCAGTCCTTCCAAAGAACACCCAGGGCTGATCTCCTTTAGGATGGACTGGTTGGATCTCCTTGCAGTCCAGGGGACTCTCAAGAGTCTTCTCCAACACCACAATTCAAACGCATCAATTCTTCGGCGCTCAGCTTTCTTCACAGTCCAACTCTCACATCCATACATGACCACAGGAAAAACCATAGCCTTGACTAGATGGACCTTTGTTGGCAAAGTAATGTCTCTGCTTTTGAATATGCTATCTAGGTTGGTCATAACTTTTCTCCTAAGGAGTAAGCGTCTTTTAATTTCATGGCTGCAGTCACCATCTGCAGTGATTTTGGAGCCCAGAAAAATAAAGTCTGACACTGTTTCCACTGTTTCCCCATCTATTTCCCATGAAGTGATGGGACCGGATGCCATGATCCTTTGCTCAGTCCTGTCTAAATGCTCTTGGTTTGGATTTGAATAATGGTGCTGATTGCATAGCGAGTCTGTGTTCCCACATGAGGTTACCTTGTTTCTGTCTGTGGAAAGCAGTTCCAGGGTAAAGGATGCTATGGAAGCTGAACTGTGGCTTTTATCCCCCTGTAGGTCGCGTCACAGCGCGTTAGCTCAGTGGATCTCTCCTGCTGTAGCCTGGAGCATCTGCCTGCCAACCTCTTCTACAGCCAAGACCTCACTCATCTCAATTTAAAACAGAACTTTCTAAGGCAGAATCCCAGTCTACCAACTGCACGGGGGCTCAGCGAACTGCAAAGGTGAGCGTGCAGGAGCGGGTGGATAATTAGGAAGGGGAGGAGGTGTCCGCTCCTGATTGTTGCTTGACTATTCTGGTGGAAAAGCTACAGCGGGGACCCTTCTCTTTCAGAGGCCGGGCAGCAGGACTCTGGGAGTGAAGACACTGTCAGTTCTCAGTCTCAAATTGTCCTCAGGGTCCCTCTTTGAAATGATGTAGATATTCATTAACTGGATACATTTGTACAAGAAGAGCACTTCTAAACCACTTGTATTTCTTAACCAATCTACAAATGTGTCTGGAAAAAGTTAATATTTGGTGTGTTACTTCTGAACTATAGGGGTTTGGTCAGATACTTCTTTCAAATTTTACAAAAAGGTCAGTTTTTTCCATGCAAAGATGTTTCCTTTGAAATCTAAGAACTAAAGTTTAAATCCATTAATAATACCACACCATCTGGGTGATTAGTGTATAGGTTTCAAGAGTCACAGGGTAAATGGAAAGGGCTGCCCTTTTGTAACTAGAGGGCAGGGACTTTATCTACATCTTTCTGAAATAGATTGAAGGATTTACCAAATATTCTTTCTTTTTTTTTGAGCAATGATCAATCTTGATTCTGTGGTAAATAAATAAAGCCTCTGATGCTTACGTATTTGTTGCAATATATGAGACAATTACTGCAGAAGGATATAACTTTTAAAGAAAGAATGAATAGTTCATTTGTTTGTAAATGCCTGTTAATGATCATAGATTTAGCTGTGATCGTTAACCATTGTGATTATGTGTGTAAGATCTTTAACATCCAGAAGGAATAATCCGTTAGTATTAGTGTGAAGTTTGTGTGGATATGTTAGAGAAAGGAAGAGTGTTTCAGTTGTCTTTTCAGATGATTGTGAGTATACTTCTTAGATGTGCTCAGTCGCTAAGTTGTGTCCGACTCTTAGCAACCCTGTGGATTGCCGTCCACCGGTAAGAACACTGGAGCGGGTTGCCGTTTCCTCTCCAGGTTATCTCCCTGCCTCAGGGATTGGACCTGGGTCTCCTGCATTGTAGGCGGGTTTAAGTGGTAATTTCTTACATGTGGATTTCAATGTGGAAGGTAAAGCCCTTTCAGTAGACTTTTAAAATTCTTTTACATTAGGATACACTGGTCTTCCTGGCACTGAGTGGATCTTTACCCATACATCATTTCATTGCAT
The DNA here is from genome assembly GCF_014754425.2 of Oryx dammah. Classification (NCBI taxonomy): domain Eukaryota; kingdom Metazoa; phylum Chordata; class Mammalia; order Artiodactyla; family Bovidae; genus Oryx; species Oryx dammah. The sequence goes on along the minus strand of NW_024070206.1, from coordinate 878,165 downwards.
TACGTGTTGGTCATTTGGAAAATACTGGTTTGTTGGGATAGTACAGATATTCCAAATGTTAACATTTTTCGTTATGCAGTTTCAAGGAGTGGCCATTGTTAATATCACCACTGATCTCATCAGAAAAAATTCTGAAGTATTGGGAAGTTGTCAGGCTCACTGGGGAAACGAGTTTTCCAGCATTTTAAATTTCAGTTGAAAGCTTGAAGGCTGGCCTTGGCAGCAAATGCTGTCGGTTGTTTTCCCTGAAGTGACCTTCTCACTTCACTGTAGAGAAAGTATCTGCCAAGAGCCCGAGTCTGAGCACTGAGCTTCTCGATTGTGCTTTCAACTGAAAGTGGTGTCCGTGCACATGGTGACCAGTTTGGCTCGCGGCTCACACAGTCGTGCGAGTGTTTTCCTTGGGGTAACGGCACACTGCACGTGGCGGGGCACTTTGTGTGCACTTCACATTTCATCACCCAGGAAATGAAAAAGATGCACATAAGGGTCGAGACGTCATACAGATAACTTTCTTGCCTCCTCATGGGCAATTTCAAAGTAAAATTGGAGTTATGCATTTTTTGAAAGAGTATTTTGGTTCTGATGCACTGGCCAAGAAGAGTCCTGGGACAGTCGGGACAGTTTGGTGCCTCAGTGAGTTAGCTCCCTGGGCAGTAAGAACCCAGAAAGGTGTGCTCAAGCACTTCCTTATTTTTCCCTGGAGCTTTGGTTACAGTGAAAGGGAACCAGAGGGGACTTCTCCAACTTGGCTGTTTCGATGCCCTGTGCACTGAGAATGCTATTTTTACTGACTCTCTTGTAATAAAGTTACTGTGATGTTTTTTTGCTTTTTTTTGGCTAAAGGATAATATCATCATCTAGTCTGTCTTGGGCGTTTGAAAAATTTTTTTGACGTATTCTTGTGTATTTCCCATCAAGAATTTTGCATCATGCTTTTCAATCCTGTTGTCTTAGCACAGAAAGGGGCATTACAACTGATCCCAACCAGTGCTTTCATTTTAGAGACGAGGTAGAGGAAAATGTGAAATGCCAGAATCAGGTTAACATCCACCTTCTGGGAGCCGGTTAAGGGGATGTGGTTTGGGAATGGCTTGAAGAGGGTTTCAGCTACATCCATAATGTTTATTTCTTTTAAAAAAGTTAGAGACAAATAGGCAGAAGGTTCAAAATGTTAATATTTGAAAAGCTGAGTAGTACATACTTGGATGATCATTATTGTTTTCTGTATTTTCCTGTTTGTGTATTTTATAATAATCCAAAAATTAAACCCTAAACAAAATCAAAATGCGTGTAATAACATAGGGGAATATGATAGCCCCAAAGAGTCAGCGTTCATGGACTAAATAAATAAATCTCTGGGTAGAGGGATCTTGAGGCCATTGCGCTGCCTGTTGGTGCTTTTCAGAAGCTCCCGGTTGATCCCCCATATCTGCTGATTCCAAATCTGTAAAGAGCTTTTCAGTGCATCCACCCTTCCCTCTGCTTCCCGTCTCTCGGCACACACCCTCTCCAACCAGCCGTCAGCTCTCACCTGAACTGTTGCAGAAACTGTGGAGAAATGGCCATCTTACTGTCATTTTCCCACTGCACTTCACCCTTGTTAGTGTTCTTGGCTTCTATTTTGTGCCTTTCTTGGTTTTGTTTTGTATTTTAAAAAATTTAAACTTTTGTCCCTTGAAAGTAATATTTTATATAAATTTGTAAAAAATCTTGCAGTAAGACAAGACACAGGTGCTTGGAACTCCAGCCCCTCCTTCCACCACGTCCTGCCCCCTAGATAGCTGCTTCTGACTCTCGGGGCTCCCTGCTTGCTGTCTTCTCCATCTTCCCAGGTAGTACGTATCTGCTGCTGTTTCTGAACTGTTCGTCACTGGACCGCGGTTGGCTTCGCTGTGGAAAGTGGCGATTTGCCTTTCCTCCCTGTCTCCAGCCTCTCAGCCCCGCGCCCCGACCGCTGCTCCCCTCAGCCTCGGGGTGTGGAGGTGTCCGGTTCGGTTAAGTTGCTGTTGAGGCTGACGTCACTTTGAGCACGCAACTGTAATTCATCCCTAAGGCACTTAAACGCGGTGGACGGTAGCACAGAGATGAGCGCCCTTTTCCTTTTCTCTCGTGCTGTTAAGGTGACAGAACTCTAGCCCTCTTCTCAATGCCCTTTTCCTAGAGACTTCTTCCTTTCTGGAGCCAGCATGGGTGCTGCTCAGGAGGTCTGGTGCCCACCTGTTCTCCCGGGGGTGCCTTTCACCATTTTCCTGATGATGCCCTTTTCGTCTCGCTGGGGCTTTCCATATGTTGTCCTGTATCTAGCAGTTCCTTCTTGGTTAACGCCTCCTTTTTAATGGAAAATCTTCTAGGATCTTCCTGAGAAAGGGGACATGGGAGACAAATTTATTACATACTTTGTATCTCTAAAAATATTTTCTCGTATGTTTGATGATCTAACTGGTTTCTGGATGAAAAACACGTTTCCGTAGGATTCTGAAGCCAGTGCACCGGTGCTGTTTAGCTTCTACAGTTGCTATTAGACAATGTCACACACTCTGACCCTTGCTTTGTAGCCCTTCTTTCTTCTTTTTTTCTTAAACAACTCTAAAGAGGTTTTCAGTTCAGTTCAGTCGCTCAGCCAGGTCTGACTCTTTGCGATGCCATGAACCACAGCACGCCAGGCCTCCCTGTCCATCACCAACTCCTCAAGTCCACCCAAACCCATGTCCATCAAGTTATCGATGGTGATGCCATCCAGCCATCTCATCCTCTGTCGTCCCCTTCTCCTCGTACCCAAAATCTTTTTCAGCATCAGGGTCTTTTCATATAAGTCAGTTTTTTGCATCAGGTGGCCAAAGTATTGGAACTTCAGTTTCAGCATCAGTCCTTCTAATAAATACCCAGGACTGGTCTCTTTTAGGACAGACTGGTTGGATCTCCTTGGAGTCCAAGGGACTCTCAAGTGTCTTCTCCAACACCACAGTTCAAAAGCATCAATTCTTCAACGCTCAGCTTTCTTCACAGTCCAACCCTCACATCCATACATGACCACTGGAAAAACGATAGCTTTCTAGTCTTAATTAGACGGTCCTTTGTTGGCAAAGTAATGTCTCTGCTTTTCGATATGCTGTCTAGGTTGGTTATAACTTTCCTTCCAAGGAGTAAGCATCTTTTAATTTCATGGCTGCAGTTACCATCTGCAGTGATTTTGGAGCCCCCAAAATAAAGTCTGACACTGTTTCTACTGTCTCCCCATCTATTTCCCATGAAGTGATGGGACCGGATGCCATGATCTTAGTTTTCTGAATGTTGAGCTTTCAGCCAACTTTTTCACTCTCCTCTTTCACTTTCATCAAGAGGCTCTTTAGTTCTTCACTTTCTGCCATAAGGGTGGTGTCATCTGCATATCTGAGGTTATTGATATTTCTCCCGGCAATCTTGATTCCAGCTTGTGCTTCCTCCAGTCCAGTGTTTCTCATGATGTACTCTGCATATCAGTTAAATAAGCAGGATGACAGTATACAGCCTTGACGTATTCCTTTTCCTATTTGGAACCAGTCTGTTGTTCCATGTCCAGTTCTAACTGTTGCTTCCTGACCTGCATATAGGTTTCTCAAGAGGCAGGTCAGGTGGTCTGGTATGCCCATCTCTTTCAGAATTTTCCACAGTTTATTGTGATCCACACAGTCAAAGGCTTTGGCATAGTCAATAAAGCAGAAATAGATGTTTTTCTGGAACTCGTTTGCTTTTTCTATGATCCAGTGGATGTTGGCAATTTGATCTCTGGTTCCTCTGCCTTTTCTAAAACCAACTTGAACATCTGGAAGTTCATGGTTCACGTATTGCTGAAGCCTGGTTTGGAGAATTTTGAACATTACTTTACTAGCATGTGAGATGAGTGCAATTGTGTGGTAGTTTGAGCATTCTTTGACATTGCCGTTCTTTGGCATTGGAATGAAAACTGACCTTTTCCAGTCCTGTGGCCACTGCTGAGTTTTCCAAATTTGCTGGCATATTGAATGCAGCACTTTCACAGCATCATCTTTCAGAATTTGAAACAGCTCAACTGGTATTCCTTCACCTCCACTAGCTTTGTTTGTAGTGATGCTTCCTAAGGCCCACTTGACTTCACATTCCAAGATGTCTGGCTCTAGGTGAGTGATCACACCATTGTGATTATCTGGGTCATGAAGATTTTTTTTGTCCAGTTTTTCTGTATATTCTTGCCCCCTCTTCTTAATATCTTCTGCTTCTGTTAGGTCCATACCATTTCTGTCCTTTATTGAGTCCATCTTTGCATGAAATGTTCCCTTGGTATCTCTAATTTTCTTGAAGAGATCTCTAGTCTTTCCCATTCTGTTGTTTTCCCCTATTTCTTTGCATTGATCACGGAGGAAGGCTTTCTTATATCTCCTTGCTATTCTTTGGAACTCTGCGTTCAGACGGGTATATCTTTCCTTTTATCTTTTGCTTTTCACTTCTCTTCTTTTCATGGCTATTTGTAAGGCCTCCTCAGACAGCCATTTTGCCTTTTTCCAGTTCTTTTTCTTGGGGATGGCCTTGATCCATCTCCTGTACAATGTCACGAACCTCTGTCCATGGTTCTTCAGGCACTCTGTCTATCAGATCTAGGCCCTTGAATCTATTTCTCACTTCCACTGTATAATCAGAAGGGATTTGATTTAGGTCATACCTGAATGGTCTAGTGGTTTTCCCTACTTTCTTCAATTTAAGTGTGAATTTGACAATAAGGAGTTCATGATGTGAGCCACAGTCAGCTCCTAGTCTTGTTTTTGCTGACTGTATAGAGCTTATCCATCTTTGGCTGCAAAGAATATAATCAATCTGATTTCAGTGTTGACCATCTGGTGATGTCCATGTATAGAGTCTTCTCTTATGTTGTTGGAAGTGGGTGTTTGCTATGACCAGTGCATTTTCTTGCCAAAACTCTTAGTCTTTGCCCTGCTTCATTCCGCATTCCAGGGTCAAATTTGCCTGTTACTCCAGGTGTTTCTTGACTTCCTACTTTTGCATTCCAGTCCCCTATAATGAAAAGGACATCTTTTGTGGGTGTTAGTTCTAGAAGGTTTTGTAGGTTTTTATAGAACTTTTCAGCTTCTTCAGCATTACTGGTCGGGGCATAGGCTTGGATTACCGTAATATTGAATGGTTTGCCTTGGAAACAAACAGAGATCATTCTGTTGTTTTTGAAATTGGATCCAAATACTGCATTTCGAACTCTTTTGTTGAGTAAGATGCCTTATCCATTTCTTCTGAGGGATTCCTGCCCACAGTAGTAGATACAATGGTCATCTGAGTTAAATTCACCCATTCCGGTCCATTTTAGTTTGCTGATTGCTAGACTGTCGATGTTCACTCTTGCCATCTCCTGTTTGACCACTTCCAGTTTGCCTTGATTCATGGACCTGACATGCCAGGTTCCTATGCAATATTGGTCTTTACAGCATCAGACCTTGCTTCCATCTCTAGTCACATCCACAACTGGGTGTGGTTTTTGCTCTGGCTCCATCCCTTCATTCTTTCTGGAGTTACTTCTCCACTGATCTCCAGTAGCATATTGGGCACCTACCGACCTGCTGAGTTCGTCTTTCAGTGCCCTATCGTTTTGCCTTTTCATACTGTTCATGGGGCTCTCAAGGCAAGAATACTGAAGTGGTTTGCCATTCCCTTCTCCAGTGGACCACATTCTGTCACCTCTCCACCATGACTCGTCCATCTTGAGTGTCCCCACACGGCATGGCTTAGTTTCATTGAGTTAGACAGGGCTGTGTGATCAGATTGGCTAGTTGTCTGTGATTGTGGTTTCAGTCTGTCTGCCCTCTGAGCCCCTCTCTCAGTGCCTACCATCTTACTTGGGTTTCTCTTACCTTGGACGTGGAGTCTCTCTTCTCGGCTGCTCCAGCAAAGCGCAGCTGCTGCTCCTTAGTTCGGACGTGGGGTAGCTCCTCTTGGCCACCACTCCTGACCCTGGGCGTGAGGTAGCTCCTTTAGGATTTTCTTTTTTGTCACTCTGTTCATTTCAACCACTAAGATGAACACTTGATCTGGGGGGAAAAAAAAAAAGCATGTCCTTCAGTTCTGGAAAACTTTCTCATATTGTATGATACTTTCTTCCCATTTTATTTTCTCTTTTCTTCCTCTGATTCTTCCTCTGAATTCCTAGTAGTTAGGCAGGACCTCCTCATTTGTCCTCTGATGCTCTAATTTTCCTCTTAACGCCCTACTTCTTCTTAACAGCATTTCTCTACTTTATCTTGACCTTCTGGATTTCTGCTGTCCTTATTTTCCAAGAGGTCGTCTTGTGTGTGTGTTTAATTGGTGTGCATTTTAGCAGCGTTCTGCTCCCACCGTCAGCCGCCTTCCCCGCGACGGGTGCGTGTCTCCTTTTCCGAGGATGTGCTTGTGCTGCCTTGGTTTCCTGTTTCGTGTTTGTGTGGGTGTCTGACTTCTGTGTCACCTCACTGGTGATCCTTAGGGCTTCCCAGGTGGTGCTAGTGGTAAAGAACCCGCCTGCCGATGGAGGAGACGCGAGGGGCTTGGATTCCATCCCTGGGTTAGGAAGATCCCCTGGAGGCGGTCATGGCAACCCACTCCAGTGTTTCTGTCTAGAGAATCCCATGGACAGAGGAGCCTGGCGGGCTGCCGCCCATGTGGTTGCAAAGTCAGACACGACTGAAGTGGCGGCGCGCACCGCGACCCTTCGCTCTCTGGTCCTCTTTAATGGGAGCGCCTGCGAAGTGGATGCGGTGCCGAGGGCAGTGGGCGAGGTCTCTCCTCCCTGCATCTTCGCGGCAGGGCTGTCGAGGGTGAGCCTTGTGGCTTCGTGGGGGCTCTTCCACGGACGGTACCTGTGGGTCTTCTCTCTGGGGTGCCTCCCCGTTCTTCAGGGCAGCGCTTCGGTCTTCCGCCTGGGCAGAGCGTGCCGGGGCCGGGGAGTGCAGCGGCGGCGGGCCCGGGCCTCCGGGCGCAGTGTGCGCATTCACGGTGGACCCGCTTTCAGAGCGGTGCTCTCTGCTCCCCCTGACGTCTTACTCCTCCAGGGAGTAAACCGGGGCGAGGACTTGGGTTCTCATTTCATTCCTTTTCTAACCTTTGAAAGTCTCCTTGTAGAAGTGTGATGAAAGTGCACTTTGACAGACTGCCGCCAAGCGAGCGCGTGCTGAGCAGCCGGTTCCTGGCACGCTGTGCGCTCCTCTCGGCGCCGAGGATGACCGCTGTCCCCGCTGCTGACACCGTCCAGTACTTCTGCCCGTTTCTGTTCATAATATCTGTGAGTCATGTCATATGTGCTTGGGTCCAGCATCTTTCATTTGCATTTTTAAAAGCAGAACAAAACATATCCAGTTACATACGATCAGCTTGCTCTGCGTAGTATGTAGTTTTACTGTAAAGCCGTGACTTCGGTTTCAAGTGGAAGACTTCCCAGGTTTTTGCTGCCAGCCAAGGTTTGTTGAGAGTCTGTGGCGCTGTGTGTGAGGGAGGCGGGCTGAGGGGGCTTGGTCTGTGGGGTCTGAGCATTTTATGAGGATGATGTTATGTTGCCCTTTGTTAAAAACAAAGTAAAGCAACAACAACAACAACAAAAAAACCCTTAGGCTTTAAACCAATTTATTTACCACCACATACTAATCTGAGATTTTTGTCTCCCATCCCCATTATCTGTGAAGGATTTTATTGCTAAGTTTTCAAAGTAGTAAAGTTTATATGTGTACATGCACACAGGTGTTCAATGCTAGGAATTGAAATTATATATATTTATAACTCAATTATACTTCAGAAAGCACTAGAGTGACTTATTTAGGGTCGTACAGGTAGTATGGTATTTTTGAGATACACCGTATATTTAATTTCTTGATTTCAGTTTATGTTGAAGGAATTTTTGTTCATCTCAAGTCTGCCTTTCACAGGGAGTATGTTAGAGAAGAACCAAAGGATTACTTTCAAGTTTTTACCAAATCTCAAGGGATGAATTTCTTAGGTTACAGTGTTAGGGCAGATATCCGGAAAAGAACTTTACATAGAATGCATTTATCACAGGCGTTGTGAGACGACTTCTTTAAACCACATGTCCCTCTAAGTATCCTTTCTATTGGAAGTTCTCACCATAGCTGAATGAGCAGTGTTCGAAGAGCATCCTCAGCGGCGTTTGCTGCGGCGTTCTAATTCTGGAAAGGCGGCATGTAGATGTCCGCACGCAGGCCAGCAGTCTCAGAGAAAACGTTGTTCTTGGAACTCCCAGTGTTTGTGTTTCCTTTATTGGCATTGGAGCTCTTCAGTTAGTTTTCAAAGATAGAGGAGAGGCAAAATCAGAGTAATTTTTGGTAGTTTCTGTGGTTTCCTTCTGGATTCTGTACGTTACTAATAATTAAGGTGCATTATTTACCTCTATTTATTAGTAGATACTATTTCACTTATATTAACTGTATTCCACTTAGATGTTGCAGGTGGTATTAGTCCTAAGATCGTTAATAAAATATATTGTTTCTTTGTAAAGTCAATGAAGAGGACAAGTTTTTGCTGGCTTGAATTCAAGGAATATAATTTTCCTTCTCATGTCTTAGTTTTATTGTTTTGAACACGGTATCAAAGCAGTATGAACTTATTTATACTAAATGACTTTGGTGTTCAAACATTTGAAATGTACTTTTACATTAAAAGAGCTGAATCTGTCCCTTGTTAAAGTTTCACGAGTAGTCGTGTTGCGCCGACAGGTCTGAAGTTTGCGGGGGGGTCTGTCAGAGAGCTCCCCGGCGGTGGTAGTCCAGTGCAGTGCTTACAGAGAGCAGGGTCAGAGGAAACGCAAAAGCAAAGTTTGATGCTAATAATTTGTATGAGTATGTTTCTGGTCGCTTTTCCATGGTACTTCGAAGGTTGTCCGATTAGACGTGAAATTCCTTTAGCTGAAAAGAGAAGAGAGATGGGAGGGGTGAGAATTTTTCAGACGGGAGTGAAGGAATGAAGTTGGGTTAGGTGTGCAAAATGTGGGTGTAAAAGAATGAAAGCTGTAAAGAAATGAACATTTAGAAACTCATAATTATGCCTGGCATTTATCAAGTAACTTTCTTCTTAGAAAGCTCAATGTGCTACATTTTGAGTCTTCATGAAATGAAAACTAAGGGACCTTATTTCCTGCTCTGTTCCTTTGGGGACCTTGCCATTGTAGAGCTCCATTAGTCATTCTAATTGCCCATCTCTACCAAAGTCTCCAGGTATTTATAGAAAGAGAGGTTTTAATTTTTGTTTTTGTCAGTGATTCCTGAAAACTCACTTTTAATGGAAATAGTGATAATTCCTTAACAGTGGGATCGGGAGTGGCATGCCAAAATATTTTTTCAGCTTATTTGCGGGACATAGACTGCAGTACTCCGAACAGTTTCCACTTCTTTGAAGATGCCCTGTCATATAAAAAATATTATAAGCAAACAGGAGCAGTTGATTGCTGAAGAAAGGGCATAGCTGATGCATTAGAGACAAAACACAGCACAGTTGCTGCTCAAGGAGAGAAAACCTCAGGAAGGAATGTCCACTGCTGGGCTTGGTGGGAGGCTTGCCAAGTGTCTAAGGAAGTTCAGAGACTGCATGGAACACCCTTCCTCCAGTTAACTCTTCCCAGCACTAGACCTTCCTTTCTTACACAGCTTGGCTGTTCAGATGGAATTTTGATCCTCTTGGGAAGTTATCCAGCTCACACAGCTCGCCTTTTCCTTCCCTGAGCGTCTGATCAAAGGAAAGCCTTTGCTTAAAGCTCGGGGCACTGAGATTGTGTAGCCTACGGTGCCCTCCTTGGCTATGGCTCCCAGCCTCATTTCTGGCCGTAATAGCCTATTTTCTTCTTCCCTCGTACAGTGTGTTTAGAAGAGAGCTCAGAGAGAAACAAAAGATTTATTTATCAACCAGACTGCATTAAATTCAGTTTGCTCTGTTGACTTCTTGGGATCCTTTAAGATGTTCTTTTTTTTTTTCCCCACTTAAATGAAAAGTGGGCAGGAGTCTTCAGAGCCCTTAGCTTGAGTCCAGCGAGGCCGGACTGCACTCTGGCCGGCTCTGTTCTTCTGCTTATTTTCGTGGAGTTCTTTGCTGGACTCTCAAGTTTCAACTGTTAGAGTTTAATGTTAAACATAGTATTCGCAGAAATTTGCTATTCTGCCTGGAAACCAACTTTCCCCGCTGCCTGGCTCTTAGGGGACAGGTTAAGCATGCAGCAAGCGGGCCAATCTTGTGGTTGTTGATGCTTTAATATCCTTACTGGTGACTCTGAAACAGTGTTTCGGTCGCTAGCCCAAGGCTGCTGAGGGAAGCCAGTGCTGTCCCCTTTCTCCCCTCTCCTCTGCCTCACACCAGACGCACACGGGTGACTGGAGCACCTCCGACAGCACGCGGGGAGCTGGGAAACCGGAGGCCCGCGAGGGTTCCTGCTGGTCCCAAGTGTAGCTTTGTGGTTTGCTGTCCCCTGGAGCCGTCAGGTTCCTGCTGTTGTTTCCATGGCGAGTTAGGATGGTGCTGGAGCTGGCAGGGCACTTGACGGGGAGGCCTCTCGATGCTGGCGCGCCCATCCCGCCCTGGTGCTGTCTTTGGGACTTGGAATTAACAAGAAACCTAAGGGAAAGTCTGACTTTCCAAACAGTTGTTCTTTCCTCCAGTTTAAAAATTTCTGCTAGAAGGCTTACTTTCACCCCAGTTGAGATTGTGTGTGTGTGTGTCGAGGAAGCACAAGAAGGGAGAGGGTGGTGTTCATTCATTCGTGGGGTACACGAACCTGTGCATTTGAATAGCTTATTTCCCTGCTCGATAATTTCCATAGGTAAATAGCAGTGTCGTCTTCTGGAATTTGAGGCACTCTGAAAAGTCTTCAAGCGTCCTTTACAATCACAAGCTTGCTTTCTTTCTGCTGAAGAGTATATTTGCTTATTGTTTTCCTGAAATAGAGCTTTTGCCCTCCAAATTAGTGTTTCTCAAAATGTGATTTGTGCAGTGCCTACATCAGAATCACCTAGGGTGTTTACTAGGAACAGAGATTCCTGGGTTTCACCCCAGACCTGCTGAATCAGAGCCTCTAGTGACGGGGCACAGACCGCTGCCTTCCAGCAGTGCTTCCTGACGTCTGAGGCTGGTCACGCCAGACTGCTTTTTCTGAATGTTCTCTTTTCGAGTCCCCATCTGCCTATTCATGGCCCTTGGAGACAAGTGACTTTTCTGTAAGCACTCATGGTATCTTTTTTCCAGTGCGTTTTCATCTTCTGCTTTTCATTCTAGCAGCTTCGCTCCCAAGCTGTGTCCAGTTCCTGAAGGGGAAAGCCATGCCTCATTCACACATGTGCGTGCCTCACACACCTCTGTGCCCAATGAGAACTCTGAAAGTGTCCAGTGAGTGAATGGTTTAGTCCTAGGATCAGATTTCTGTTACACCTGTTAAACTTTGGGTATTGGATTTTTTTTCTGTTTAAATACCAGATATGCCTGCTCTGTTTGTGATACGAGCTTTTAAGCTTTCATGTCTAAGCATGTTTTCATGACGTAAGTATTCTCTCCAGCCTTAGCTTGTGTTCACCATCTCCTTTGGTAATCTGATGTCCTGGAAAGAGACGTTACCTGACTTTCATCTTTACGTGTCCTTGTGTGACTCACCTGGGATTTTATCCAAGCACACTCTGTGGGTCTTCTCTGCTTTGAGAAGTAGAAATAGCTGTCTGTCCTCTGCCTGTCACAGAAATGGTTTACATTTTCTTGTCCTGCTAGTCTGGTGCTTTTGTGCTTAGTTGCTCAGTCGTGTCCGACTCTTCGCAACCCCATGGACCACCAAGCTCCTCGGTCCGTGGGATTCTCCAGACCAGAACACTGGAGTGGGTAGGCATTCCCTTCTCCAGGATAGTGTGGTGGTTAGTATTAAACATCCTTCGAATAGTATTGTGATGAAACTGGCTAACTATGGGCAGATCTGTTGGTGAGAAAATGACAAAATGTAGTCATGGATAAAGTGAGAAACTATTTGATGAGAGAGATGTTTAACTGTAACTTAACATACTTTTTTTTTTTATTGTTGTCTTGCCAGTTTATGAAAGAATCAGAAAGTGACAGCTTTATGCCACTTACAACTTATGTTTTCACGAGTTTAGATGGTGCAGAGTGCCTGTAATCTAGTGACTGCTGTTTCCACGTGGTCGCCGTCTTGTGGTTTGGGGTGGCCCTCTGGGTAGTGTGATCCTGGGTTTGCAGCCCCCTGCTGCGGCCTGCTGCCCCTCCCTCGCTGTGGACAGGGACTCTGTCTTGTTGGCTGTTGTGTCCATAGGGTTAACTGAGTCTAGGATTTGGCACAGAGGAAGTAACCAATAAATGCCTCTTGTTTGAATTATTCTTAGAAGGGAGGATTAAAGTGAAGCCTCTCTCTTTAGGGAATGCTCTAATTTGCCCTTGCAGCAGCATGTCCATTGTAATTATTGCCCACACTTGAGTGTTCCTTATTTCCTTGAGGGTTATTTTGGAAAAATTATGTCTGTGTGTTGTAGCTTTGGTTTAATTATTTGGCATTTTTAACATCTGCAGCAGTTCTTGAGAAAATGTTGCTCTGATCCTTCTGTGGCCATAAATGTTAAACTTTATCCAAGTAACAATATGCATGTGTTTATTTTTGTTTTCTAGCCCTATGAGAAGGTATCGTGCTTGTTTTGCGTATACTGACAGTCATTTACAGTGATGAGGACTAAGGTGGGGTGGTTTCCATTTATTTTGCTCAAATGTTGAGAAGCCGGTTCAGTTCAGTTCAGTTGCTCAGTTGTGTCTGACTCCTTGCAACCCCATGGACTGCAGCACACCAGGCCTCCCTGTCCATCACCAACTCCCAGAGTTTACCCAAACTCATATCCATCGAGTCAGTGATGCCATCCAACCATCTCATCCTTTGTCGTCCCCTTCTCCTCCCACCTTCAATCTTTCCCAGCATCAGGGTCTTTTCAAATGAGTCAGCTCTTCACATCAGGTGGCCAAAGGATTGGAGTCTCAGCTTCAACATCAGCCCTTCCAATGAACACTCAGGACTGATCTCCTTTAGGATGAACTGGTTGGATCTCCTTGCAGCCCAAGGAACTCTCAAGGGTCTTCTCCAACACGACAGTTCAAAAGCATCAATTCTTTGGCGCTCAGCTTTGTTTATAGTCCAACTCTCACATCCGTACATGACTACTGGAAAAACTATAGCTTTGACTGGATGGACCTTTGTTGGCAAAGTAATGTCTCTGCTTTTGAATATGGTGTCCAGGTTGCTCATAACTTTCCTTCCAAGGAGCAAGCATCTTTTAATTTCATGGCTGCAGTCACCATCTGCAGTGATTTTGGAGTGCCCAAAAATAAGGTCTCTCACTGTTTACCCATCTGTTTGTTGAGAAGCTGGTAGTGGCTCCATTAGCATTAGTTGTGCTGAACTTCCCAAGAGGACCCTAGTGGGTGCTAACCATGAACAAAGCCAGTGGGCTACTCAGGCCTCAGAACAGAATATTGGGTGTAAGTTCATGCAGCTTCATTTCCGAAGTTGTAAAGGGATAGCAGGGAAAAGTGCCGCCCTAAGAAATGAATGGAATAGTCACCAGTGAGAGTTTGGTGCCAGGGCAAGTACAAGTCAGGGGCGTGGAGAGGAGTGTGAAGCTCTGAGGAGCCGAGTCGTGCTTTCTGAAGTGGAAGTTCCCAGCAGTTCTGCAGCTGCCCAAAGACTCAAATGTTTCTCAGGCCACACAGCTGCAGGTGAGTCCGAGAAGAACATGGGGCAAAAGGCATTCTCTTTTCTTCATCATCCAGAAGAGAAACTCTTAAGTGTCTGTCAAATTATTTTTCTTTCTTATAAAATAATTATAGCATGTCCAGGTTGCCCTATATCATTCCTGGACTGGGGCAGAAATTTTTATTAAAACAGGGTGTGGGAGTAAGTCCATGAGCCAGCAGCGTTTCACACGGAAGGAGTTTGAGTTTGAGGAGTCTGGAGGACAAGCAGGAAGCCGCTGAGTGACGTCTCTTTCACTCATTGATGTAACCAACATTTCTCGCGAAGAAAGGCCTTCAGTGCTTGTTTTACACTCTTCCCAAGATTTGTTCTTCTAAAGCTAAAAGAGGAAAGTTGCTCTGTCAGACCAATAATTTTATTAAAACATTTTGCTGACGCAAGGCCACAAGGTGGGCTGTTAGGAAGAACAAAAAATACAGGCATTTGATTTTTTAAATTCTCTTGGGGAAGAAAAGAAAAGAGAAACAATAAATGCACCTTGTTTTTACCCAAGCCTTTTTTTTCGTCTATTTTACTGGAACAGCACCACACTTTTCTCTTTTTATTGTCTTCCCCTAGTGCATGAAATTTATTTAAATTGAATAGAAATCCAAGTGGATGGTTTATTTGATAAATGGTATTGGCATATTTAGTTACCAGAAAAACAAAAAAAAGCAACTTGGACCTCCATCAAACATAAATATTAGGTGAAATAAAAATTAAATGTAAAAAATATAGATATTAGAAGGGAATACAGGAGAATATCTGTGCCGCTTTGGGGTGAGGGACCTTCTCAAGCAAAAGGTGAAAAACAGATTCCATAAAGGAAAAAGCTGCCAAATTTGAACAAATAAAATTACTGTGTGGCTAAAGTTAGCATTAGCAGAGGGAAAAATGAAGCCGCAGGCTGGAGTGTCATGCGACTCGCGTGGAGCACACAGCGCCCAGTGGCACGTAGTGTTCAGGGAGCTCCTACAGATTAATATGTAGAGGAAGAACAACCCAGGAGAAAAGTGGTCAAAAGAATATGACTGTATTTCAAAGAAGGTGAACTTCACAAAAAGATGAACTTCACTGAGAAAGAGCAGTTGAAATGAGCTGGTACAGCTTTTTGCCCATCAGATTAGCAACAAAGCTAACATTAGCAAAGGAGAAGGCAATGGCACCCCACTCCAGTACTCTTGCCTGGAAACTCCCATGGACGGAGGAGCCTGGTGGGCTGCAGTCCATGGGGTTGCTAGGAGTCGGACATGACTGAGCGACTTGACTTCCACTTTTCACTTTCATGCGTTGGAGAAGGAAATGGCAGCCCACTCCAGTGTTCTTGCCTGGAGGATCCCAGGGACGGGGGAGCCTGGTGGGCTGCAGTCCATGGGGTCGCACAGAGTTGGACACGACTGGTGGCTGATGTAACATTAGCAACGGCAGCTAACATTAAAGGCAGCAGAGACAGTGCAGAAAGAAACACTCTCTGACTGAGAGTGTGAATTTCTACAACTTTTGCCATTTTTTCCTGTATGTACTAATAAAATAAGTATGTAGTGGGAGGTACAAATTCTTAGGTGTAAGATAGGCTCAGAGATGTATTGTACAACACAGGGAATGCGGCCGATACTTTGTAATAACTGTAAATGGAAAGTGACCTTTAAAAGTTGGATAAAAATGAGAAAATTTAAAAATGTTTAATTGTACATACTCATAGACCCATCAGTTATATTTTTAGAAATACAGGTTCACAATCTCTAATCCAAAACTCTTGAGGCTATTTGTGGCTCAGATTTCAGAGAGTTTCAAAGATAATACAATACATATACTGTATAATATATAACACCTAGCCCAAGGTTTGGGAAAACACTCCATAAGCAAACACCTTTGTATTTCTAAGGGAACAACAGATGAATATTCACATCAGTTTAGATCATTTTTGCCACCACATGAATCAAAGAAAAATCTCCCAATTTTTAGAGCTTGTTGCGTTTCAGAAATATCCATGGCATTGGGCAATCATAAACACTTCAAAATAAAAATCATTGATGCACAAACAAGTAGGCTGAATTATTTCTGCCAGCAAACAATGGAGTAGCCGGCGTTGGCCAGCGGAGCAATGGAGTAAAAGGTGGCGCTTTTGTGCCCTGTGTTATGCGGCTGTCAGAAGAGTGAGTCAGACTTAAAGGTGTTGACGCAGAAAGACGACTTGTTTGTATCAGGTGAGAAAGCAAGTCGGAAAAGTGTGTGGTACAGTCCCACTCAACACGTAGGGAGGGAGGTTAGCTCCGGTGTATTCATATGTGTGTTTTAGAAGGAAGAAAGCTTTGGAGGGATGTATACCAACTCTGCACACCGGTTATCTCAGGAGGATGAGATTTGGAAGGAAGTAGAGCTTCCCTCGTGGCTCAGATGGTAAAGAATCCACCTGCAATGCAGGAGACCCAGGTTCAGTCCCTGGGTTGGGAAGATCCCCTGGAGGAGGGCATGGCAACCCACTATAGTATTCTTGCCTGGGGAATCCCATGGACAGAGGAGCCTGGTGGGCCACAGTCTGTGGGGTTACAGGGTCACGGGGTTACAGAGCGACTGAGCACCCGCGGGAGGCTGTTAACGTTTTGTTTACCTGTTTCTCGAGTTTGTGAAAATGGGCACCTGTCATTTTGGTGACCAGATAAAAGCACTTTTTCTCTTAGAAGTACATACAGCTTGTATTGTAGAGCACTGGCAGCTGGTACTCTTAAGATGCAGCCTCTCCAGACCACAGGGGAGCCTGCTTTTCATAATTAATAATTAATGGAAAGCAGGGGGCTAAGCCTGGAGTTATGCTTACAGCTCCAGCCCTCAAGCAGGGCCTTCATTACTTAATACTGAAGCCTAATAATTTCCAACCTGTATTAGCCTGTCCCCCTACAGGGAAAAAAACAAGTTAAACTCGAACTGTTACTGTGAAACGGAAATCTAGTCTCCCAGGGAACCTTTTTATAATTGACCCACTTGTGGGGAATAATAACTCCAGAAAGTAATATTGATTTTTCTTTAACTTGTTGAGTAAGACAAATGCAGTTTCCTCTTCATGACTGCAGTGTGTGACGCTCACTTTAAACACATTTAGAATGTGTTTAAAAATAGAACTGTTTCCACTGTATCTGTCATTTTATTTTACAGGCAAGTTTTCCTAGTACCTTAGGTTTTCCTTTCTTAGTACCCTTAGTTCCTGGAAGGAAATTTACTAAAGATTTAGATGAATCTAAAGCTCAGATAGTTATCATGCTATTTGTCTGGTTTTATTTCCTAAATTAATATGGGCTGTATATACCCCTTACTTTAACTCTGACACGGAACCTTGTATATAAATCTTTGAGTGTGGGTAGATTGAATGGATAGAGGCTGAGAAAGGAGAAAAGATTAAGCAAGTCTATGATAGTAATAAAGCAAGCCTAGGCCAGGGAGGTATATGAGAATTGATAGCATTTGTGTATTTGTTTTTCTCATCTGTGATGTCTTAGAACATTTATTTGCCTTTTCTTTCCTACCCTTGGAAAACATGAGTTCTCTTTATTTTCTAAGGAGTACTTGCTCTCAGGCAGTTTTTCTAGAGGCCAAAATGAAATCAGCTGGTAGATCTGTTCTTAAAAATCTGCTGCTGTTATTCAGTCACTCAGTCGTGTCCAACTCTCTGTGACCCCATGGACTGCAGCCCACCAGGTTTCCTTGTCCTTCACTATCTCCTAGAGGTTGCCCAGACTCATGTCCATCGAGTCGGTGATGCCATTCAACCATCTCATCCTCTGTTGTCCCCTTCTCCTCCTGCCCTCCGTCTTTCCCAGCAATCAGGGTATTTTCCAGTGAGTCAGTTTTACGCATCAGGTGGCCAAAGTATTGGAGTTTCAGCTTCAGCATCACTTCTTACAGTGCATATTCAGGGTTGATTTCCTTTAGGATGGACTGGTCTGATTTTGCAGTCCAAGAGACTTTAATTCTCTGATAACACAATTCGAAAGCATCACTTCTCTGCCTCTCAGCCTTCTTTATAGTCCAACTCTCACATCCATACACAACTACTGGAAAAACGATAGCTTTGATTATAACGACCTTTGTCGGCAAAGTGATGTCTCTGCTTTTGAATATACTGTCTAGGTTTGTCATAGCTTTTCTTCCAAGGAACAAGCATCTTTTAATTTCATGGCTGCAGTCACCATCTGCAGTGATTTTTGGAGCCCAAGAAAATAAAATCTGTGACTGTCTTCACTTTTCCCCTTTCTATTAATATTTGCCATGAAGTGATGGGACCAGATGCCATAATCTTAGTTTTTTGAATGTTGAATTTTAAGGCAAATTTTTCATTTTCTTCTTTGACCCTCATTGAGATGCTCTTTAGTTCTTCTTCACTTTCTGCCATTACAGTTGTATCATCTGCATATCCGAGGTTGTTGATATCTCTCCTGGCAATCTTGATTCCAGCTTGTGATTCATCTAGCCTGGCACTTTCCATGATGTACTCTGCATATAAGTTAAATAAGCAGGGTGACAATATACAGTCATACTCCTCTCCCAGTTTAGAGCCGGTCCGTTGTTCATGTCCCATTCTTGACCTGCATATAGGTTTCTCAGGAGATAGGTAAGGTGATCTCTGTGGATTTTCCCGTTTGTTGTGATCCACATAGTCAAAAGCTTTAGTATAGTCAGTGAAGCAGATGTTTTTCTGGAATTCCCTTGCTTTCTCTATGATCCAATAAATATACATAATAGAGATATAAGGAGTTGGATGCATGAATATGAAGCATGTTAACCTTTGGGTTTAATGTAAGAAACTAAACACCCTTTGATTTTGTCGAGTTGAATGATTTGCTAGAGTAGCTTGGAAGATGTTAGCCGGGAGTTTAGTGACTGAGGAACAAGATCCACTTAACGTTAAGGGCAGACTGCAACACCGTGGCATGCTGTGGTGCTGTCTAGGTTGACCAGGAGGCTAGGTCCGTGCGGGAACAAAACAAATGGCTGCCGTTCCAACAGCAGCATGAAGCTGTGTGCCCTTCCAGCCCTGCTGTTGATGAGTTATGGCTGAGAAGCTGGAGAGAGAAAGGAAGGGGAAGTAGGTTGAGCCCCTGGAGAGCGGAGCGCGTCTCGTGTCTGCGGGCAGCATCCTTCTTCCTGTCCTTCTGACTCACGCTCCTGTGAGCACAGGAGCGCAAATGGAAGAAATTCCGTTTGCCCTGGCTGCAGTGTCTGCTCGGCGTTTGCTGTCCCCGCCTTTGACCCCCTCTCGCCTCTCGGCCCCCGCCCTTTGCAGATTGTCATGCATTTTGCTGTAGGATTCCTAGTTTGCAAGGGACCTTGATGATTTTTTTCCCATGAAACACAATCAGAGGCTTTTGTCTCTGTAGATGACCAAGTGTGTTTAGTTGATTGTGCTCTTGTGTAACACCTGAGATGGACCCAGAAGTATGTCTGGAAACTTCAGACTAACTCAGACCGGAGTTAACACTCACACTGCCCACCGCCATTTGCTCAATGCAGAACTGTACCATGGAATTTGTATGGAGAGCTAAGATCACTGTTTCTTAGAGTGGATGAATATTAACTTCATTTCTTCTCCCTATTCTGAGCTCTGTTACAGAACAAATGAACGTGAGTTATGTCTCTCTTCTTAAAATGTTTCGTTTGCTCTGTAAAAGTAAAGTTGGACTTCTCAGGCTGTTGGGGGACTGGGAGTGTCCGCTGTGCCTGAGTCTGTGTGAAAGTACAGTCGGTCTCTTAAGGCTGTTGGGCGACTGGGTATGTGGGCTGTGCCTGAGTCTGTGTGAGAGCACAGTGTGTCTCCTCAGGCTGTTGGGGGACTGGGAGTGTGGGCTGTGCCTGAGTTTGTGTGAGAGTACAGTGTGTCTCCTCAGGCTGTTGGGGGACTGGGAGTGTCGGCTGTGCCTGAGTCTGTGTGAGACTTCAGTCACTCTCCTCAGGCGGTTGGGGGACTGGGAGTGTCGGCTGTGCCTGAGTC
>NW_024070206.1:823792-858419 GCF_014754425.2 Oryx dammah | reverse complement strand
CCTCAGGCTGTTGGGGGACTGGGAGTGTGGGCTGTGCCTGAGTCTGTGTGAGAGCACAGTCGGTCTCCTCAGGCTGTTGGGGGACTGGGAGTGTTGGCTGTGCCTGAGTCTGTGTGCAGGTGAACGTGCATAGTGTTCACGGCGTTCATTGTCCTCCGGGGCCGACAGTGACGCCCTCTGTGGCGGAAGCGAGGGTGAAAAGAGTGCTTTCCACTCACTACTCGGAGGCCATCCTTCAGCCTGTGACTTAGATGATTAGTAATTGATGTCTGTTTACATCTATATCTCTAGTAAAGTGTAATGAGAAAGCAGGAGAAAGGAGAAGTCCTGATGTACCTACTGTGAGCAGCTTTCTTTAACCTTGGCACTGTGTGTGGGCCTGTGTGTGTGTGTATACCCAGGCAAGAATACTAGAGTGGGTTGCCATTCCCGTCTCCAAGGGATCTTTCCAACCCGGGGTCAAACCCTGGTCTCCCACATTGCAGACAGATTCTTTACTGAGCCACCAGGGAATCCCATACATATAATAGATTAAAAACACACACACACACACACACACAGCTTCTTTTCCTTTTAATTTGTAACGTATCAAAAAGAATTTTTTTATTGATCAACTGATAGCTGTAATTATCACAATCATCTTGAAAATAATTTTATGAATCTTCTGTCGTCTGATGCATGGATTTGCCTCTGCTTTCCTATATTGAACATGAATGAATTCCTGTAACTTCTTTTCAAGGATTTAATTTTATGGTTTGAGAACTGTTAATGTTAGTTTTAAAAATAAAATTATTTAAGCTATTTCACCAGATATGCATCTTTTCAAAGTCAGCCACATTTTATTTTAGAATCTGGATCTGTGCACATTTGATTACTTATCTGTCTCACCTGTTAGCATGACAGAACTAAAAATCTTTTATTTTGTCGGAGACAGAATTTTCTAGTCTTTTCTTTCGTAATGGTGTGGGGTCACCTTGCTCCCTCCTCTGCGTTCTTTTCAAAGGGAGGAAAGGTCAGGGGCCTGTCCTGATCTGCCATCTCCCTCTTACTGAATCGTCGCCCTGAGGCATCTGTGTCACTCATTTGAAGACCAGAGGGAGGTGGTTCTAGGTGACCTTCCTTCTTATTTTCCTGGGGAGGGATTTTTGAATTAGCAGATGCGTATAACCTGGCAGCTTTCCATAGATGTAAAGAAAACGTGGACCTCTAAGAAGACTAAGGGTTAGAGTTTCCAAAACAGTTGAGTTTTACTGTATTTTGATCAAGAACTTGAGTTCTCAGAAACAATCCTGCTTTGTTGGCTGAACAAGCCTGCTGCATGCTGTGTTCGTTTCCGGAAGCAGTTGGGGGTGGGCTGTGCAAGGCCACCTCGGCGAGGTGGGGCCGCAGTGAGAGAGGTTTCAGATGCTCGGACTGGGTTCAGCCCTGGAGGGTGTAGGTTCCAGGGCAGGCTTGCAGACGGAGGCCTTAGACCACATAGCTAAGTGTGTGAACTCTCATAACCTGAAGCCTGTCCCTGCAACAGATTCTCTCCTCCTGCCTTCAGACACACGCTTTTATGACCACATTTGGATTCAAGCTTAGGATCTCCAGATCCCTTGGGGGACCCCTTCCAGGGCCTGACTGTGAGCTCTTGTCCAACACTTGGAGATGAATTGTCCGAGGAGACACACGGGCTGACAAAGCGAGACTTTATTGGAGAGCAGAGGGGCCAGGGAGCCCCAGAGAGCTGCTCTGCCACGAGGCTCACGGCCTTGGGCTTCCTCCTGATGGGATTAGCTTCCAGGTTGTCCTTGACCAGTCATTCTGATCCAGTCCACCCTGGGCCACGCAGTGCTTGGCCAAGGTGGATGCCAGAGAGGCGGGCTCTGGGAGGTGGGAGGACGCGGCGTCTCCTTTGACCGTCCCCGAGCTCTTCCTGTTGGTGGTGGCTCATTAGTTCCGTGTTCATTACCAGGACCTCTTGACGTAAAAGAACTCAGGCAGCTGGTGTCTGTGGTGCCAGCCGGGGGGCAGTCTCGTCCGTGCTCCCCTCATGGATCTGCGTTGGACGGGGGGCAGTCTCGTCAGTCTAGTCCGTGCGCTCCCCTGGCGGTTCTACATTGGCCGGGGCCGCCCAGGGAGCCCGGCTCAGTGGCCCGAGTCTCCTCCTCGCCCGCCTGCAGCTCCGTCCCGCATCCTGCAGGGACCAGGACCCCACAGCCCGTGGACCCAGGCTCCATCCGCTCCTTGGGCTGTGGGCACAGTGTCCTGGGTGGGTGGGTCTGTGGGAGGGGCCCACATGAGCACTGAACGGAGTTCCCTCCTTGGAAGAAAAGCAATGGCAGACCTAGACAAGCCCATTAGACGCAGAGACACCGCTTCACTGATAAAGGGCTTTACAGTCAGAGCTGCGGCGTCCCAGCAGCCATGTACGGATATGAGAGATGGGCCATAAAGAAGGCTGAGCCCAAAGAGCTGATGCTTTCAAACTCTGGTTGGAGAAGACTCTTGAGAGTCCCTTGGACAGCAAGGATATCAAACCAGTCAACCCTGAATATTCATTGAAAGGACTGATGCTGATACTGAAGCTCCAGCACTTTGACCACCTGATGCAAAGAGCTGACTCGTTGGAAAAGACCCTGATGCTGGGAAAGACTTAGGATGGGAGGTGAGCAGGGCAACAGAGGATGAGGTGGTTGGATGGCATCACTGACTCAGTGGACGTGAGTTTGAGCCCACTCTGGGAGCTGGTGAAGGACAGGGAAGCCTGGCGTGCTGCAGTTCATGGGTTCGCAGAGAGTCAGACACAACTTAGCAAATGAAAAACCACAAAATCAAAATGATCAGTTCTGAAAAATTGATATAACTTACATGTACTAAGTCTTTGAAATCCAGTGTGTGTGTTATGATCAGAGAAACACGGCAGTTTTGACTGGTCCCGTTACAGGTGCCTGAGAACCGCCTGAATCTACCGGTATTGTGCCAGACAGCACGGCTCTGGGGGAGGGAGCCTGCACTCCCTGTTACAGAGGGACTCTTGGCCTGTACTTATTATTATTACTGATCTTTTCTCTTCCACTTAAGTTTGTCAGCTGCCTTTTACTCATTCAGCTCACTAATGACTTCCTTTGCTCTCAGCAATGGTGTGGTCCTAGTAAACTTGTTTGTATAGATGAGTATACCTTTTCCCCCATTATTGACAAATACTTTCCCCGAAGCCAGTGATTCCATTTTCCATTGTGAGTAGTTACTGGAATTGTAATCCTTCCATTCTCCACTTTCTAAAGCCTTGGTGCTATATTGTGTTGGATAGTGTTCAGGACTTTTTTCCTTCATAGAAGAACTTCTTAAAAAACAGTTTAGTTTAATTTCATGCATATTTTAAAACTGTGGCCAGTTCTGCCAAAGGAGGTAACACATCTAGACGGCAGGGTACTGTCTTTGTTTGGACTAGAGCAGCAGTTTTATCTATTTCAGGACAAAGTTGCTAGAATTAGAAGGGAAAAAAAGCATCTAGTTAAATTTGAATTTCAGAAAAACAAAGAATATATATTTTTTAGCATAAGTAAGCCTCATGCAACATTTGAGACATACTAAAAAGTATTTGTTGTTTGTCTGAAATAGAAATTTAACTGGAGCCCTGTATTTTATGTGGCAACTTTATCTCAGAATTCTTTTACTGTCTCAAAAATTGAGGACCCTAAGCAGCTTTTATTTCTGTGGATTAAGCTGTTGATATTTACTATATTAGAAATTTAAGCTGAAAAATATTTTAATATATAGTAATTAATTTAGAAAACAGATGCCATTCTTGATAACATATGTATTTTTTATGAAAAATAACTACCTTCTAAAACAAAAAAAATAGAAGAATATCATTGTTTTATGTTGTTGCAAATCTTTTAAATCCTGGCTTAGTTGAAGACAGTTGGAGTCTCGAGTCTGTTTCTGCTTCTAAACAGATGTGCTCTCACAGAGATGCGTGCCGTCTGGAAACCTCCCCTGGACATCTGGGAGGAAAGGAGGGTGACAGGAGGCAAATGACACCTCAGTGCTGTTTTGAACGTGATTTTGAGCTCGAGAACCTCCGGAGCGGGTTTTGGGGGCGTCTTCCACTGCCCCCAGCTTTGCTTTGAGGACTCCTGGGCTTGTGTCGCATAGATCACGGGTAGTCAGAGTAGAGGATGAGCATTCTCTCTTAAGAAGGACTAAGGAGTCAAATGGTAAAAGACAAAAATGTTCTAGTTATTATTTAAGTTTAGCAGTAGTTTTTACGCTCTTTTACTTTAAACTTACTCTGTCATCCAAGAAAACCGCTATCAATCTGTCAGATATGTACACTGTCAGATTTGTATCTAGAATGAAATGTATATAGCTATTTAGAGCAAAGCTTTACATTTTTTATTTAGAATTTAGTAAAGAAGTCACATGACAGTTACTTTAAAATGTTGACTGGATTGAATTGAGTTTATTTTTAAGATACTGTGTCTGTTTTAGGCATTGTATACCCTTGCTTAGACTTTAGGCATGGCCAGTTTTTAAAATAATTGACATAATGCAATAGCTAATCGGATTTGCTTCTCAATAGAAAATGTGGATCATGGCATCCGGTCCCATCACTTCATGGGAAATAGATGGGGAAACAGTGGAAACAGTGGCTGACTTTATTTTGGGGGGCTCCAGAATCACTGCAGATGGTCATGAAATTAAAAGACACTTACTCCTTGGAAGAAAGGTTATGACCAACCTAGATAGCATATTCAAAAGCAGAGACATTACTTTGCCGACTAAGGTCCGTCTAGTCAAGGCTATGGTTTTTCCTGTGGTCATGTATGGATGTGAGAGTTGGACTGTGAAGAAGGCTGAGCGCCGAAGAATTGATGCTTTTGAACTGTGGTGTTGGAGAAGACTCTTGAGAGTCCCTTGGACTGCAAGGAGATCCAACCAGTCCATTCTGAAGGAGATCAACCCTGGGTGTTCTTTGGAAGGAATGATGCTAAAGCTGAAACTCCAGTACTTTGGCCACCTCATGCGAAGAGTTGACTCATTGGAAAAGACTTTGATGCTGGGAGGGATTGGGGGCAGGAGGAGAAGGGGACGACCGAGGATGAGATGGCTGGATGGCATCCCTGACTTGATGGACGTGAGTCTGAGTGAACTCCGGGAGATGGTGATGGACAGGGAGGCCTGGCGTGCTGTGATTCATGAGGTTGCAAAGAGTCGGACAGGAGTGAGGTACTGAACTGAACTGAGAAAATGTGTAGAGGTTGGCAAAGAGCCAAATGTGAGAATTTAGAGATGACTTCTTGAATTGCTTTAATTGCTTGGACAACTGAGAAAATGAAAGAACCATTAACAAAAATAGAACAGGAGGAAGTGCTGGTCTGGGATAAAGATGGTAAGTTCAGTTTTGGGCTGGAGGTGCTGTTGGCAGGTTAGGGGAGAGGAGAGGGGCTGTGACGGGTTAGAGAGTGTTGTCCACGGAGCAGGGAAACAGCGCCATGGAAGGCAGGGTAAAGAGAGAGAAGAGACTGCCGAGGACCAGATCTGTCTGCCTGACTGTGCGGTAGGCAGGAGGAAAGAAGAGAAGGTCTGGAGAGAGCTGTGGGCTTTGCCAGGTGGCTCCACGGCGAAGAACCTGCCTGCAGCGCAGGAGATATGGTTTTGGTCCTTGGATGGGGAGGATCCCCTGGAGGGGGAAACGACCACCCATCCCAGTGTTCTTGCCTGGGGAATCCCACGGACAGAGGAGCCTGGTGGGCTCTAGTCCACGGGGTCCCAAAGAGTCAGACACGACTGAGCGACTCAACAATAACAGCAGGAAGAGGCAGTGAGGAAAGTGGTTAGAGTGGGGTGAGCAGGGCTCCTCCAGGAGGGCTGTGTGGCCTGCAGGGTCGAGTGTGGGACTGAGATGAGGAGTGGCGGCCGGCTCTTCTGCTTCGAACTGCGGAGCTGGGCACTGCAGAGAGTGTGGTTTTGATAGACTGGGAGGTTTTTTATTATTTCAGGTTTGGGTTTTTGACTTGTCTGGGAAATCCTAAAGAACTTTTCCTTCCTCTCTGTTACTCACACAGCTGTTAATGAAGCCAGCCAAAGTGAAGCTGAAAGTCTCACTCCAGCAAACTCCCCTCCTCAGATGCCCAGCCTTGTTTTAGAGTGGCGCGTGTTTTAAAGAGAACCGTTCTTGTGTAGGTGGGGCCTCAGCCTTAGAGTCTGCAGATGCGCCAGCCGCTCTGTGTCGGCTCGCCCCGTGCGGGCTCTGCTCCGCGGAGCTAGAGTCGGACTAGACTGTCTCTCAGGCAGTGCTGAAGCCGTGTGCTGTTACGCATCTGTGACATGGGTCTTTCCTTTCTGTTTTGTTTTTGTGATAGGTTCACCAAGTTGAAGAGTCTTAACCTTTCCAATAACCATTTAGGAGACTTCCCACTAGCAGTCTGCAATATCCCGACCCTGGCTGAGCTCAACGTGTCGTGCAATGCCCTCCGAGCCGTCCCGGCCGCCGTGGGAGCGATGCACAAGTAGGTCCTCCAGCCTCCCTGCAGGGCCCCCAAGGCCCCGCCCAGGACGCTGCGCTGGGGCCATCGCACAGGAGGCTAGTGTGCTGTGCTGGTCGTAGGCGCCTCTGCCCAAATCAAGAGATCATGCTCTTGGGTAGAGTTCATTTCGTAGCTTCTTTGAGAATCTTGTAAAAAAAAAATGAAAATATCCTCGTTTAGAACCAGTGATCCCTACAGATGAATGTGTCTAAATATAGGAGGAGGGGTTACTTTCTCATTTCCTGACTTATGTTGAATTCTAAGGCTTAGAAATTAGTTTTTTTTTTAATATATGCTTCCAGTTTTATTAAGTGAAACTACTTAAAATCTTACACATGCTTATTATGAAAGTGAAAGTGTTAGTTGCTCAGTCGTGTCCAACTCTTTGCAACCCCATGGACTGTAGCCCACCAGGCTCCTCTGTCCATGGAATTCTCCAGGCAAGAATACTGGAGTGGGTTGCCATTTCCTCCTCCAGGGGACCTTCCCAACCCAGGGATCAAACTTGGGTCTCCTGCATTGCAGGCAGGTTCTTTACCAGGAATATAAATACTATGAAACACTACAGCAAATAAAACCATAAATATTTTAGAAGCTCCCTAAATCCTACTATCTAAAAAATCTTTATTACCAATATTAGGAAAATATTATGGGATACATTTTTCTTTTCATTTTTACAGAGAGAAGGATGGATGTACAGATGAAAAGCAATATCTCAGTATTTGTATTTCTTTTAGGAGAAAAGTACAGAATCTTCTCATATGTTTAAAAGTCAGAAGTTAATTTTTAAAATAACAACGAAAAATGAGTATCTAGGCTGTTTGACACTGCAGTCAGCTTGCGGTGTTCCCATTTACGCCTGTCCAGGTTCGGGGAATTGGTCCTAATTTTCATTTTCAATAAAAGATTAAGATGCTTGTCTCTGATCTTTTCTCTGGTGTATTATCACCCCAGGCCCTGCCCTTAGCATTTTGCAAAGGACGGTGCAATATATTTTCCTTTTTCTGGTAGGAGGATCCATACTTAGGCAACTCGAATGTTAATAATAAAGATGTAAAGTGTATACGTTCTCTTTGTAACTCTTACGTTTTCTTTGCTAGCTTACAGACATTTTTGTTGGATGGAAACTTTCTCCAGACCCTTCCTGCTGAGCTGGAGAACATGCATCAGCTTAATTATCTTGGTCTTTCTTTCAATGAATTCACTGACTTTCCAGAGGTGCTGGAGAAGCTCACAGCTGTGGATAAGCTTTGTATGTCTGGAAACTGCATGGAGACGCTTCGGCTACAAGCTTTAAGAAAAATGCCTCACATTAAGCATGTGGATCTAAGGTAACCACTTTAAAGAAATCTATCCCGTTTGAGTGGTTGGCTTCTGTCTGGGACGTCGGTTGTCGCCCTTCTGGTGGCTTTCTTCTCTCTAGACAAGCAAGCTGGTTAGTTGCAGTTAGGACCCACTTTTCTGTTTTCCCCCCAGAGGGAACCCTGAAACTTCCTAAATGTTTTCCCCTCATCCATGAGTGACCATCTGTCTCAAAGGTCTTAGTTGATTTTGCAGGTTTGAGCCCAGCTTTAATTAGTAGCACCGTGAAGCCAGAGAAAGCTGTTTATGGTGAATGGAAATCATGTTCCTGAGAGCCAGGTCGATTTTGCCTTCCCTTATCCCTCCCTTTCTGTGGCTCGAGGCCCTTGACATCATTGAGCTCCTCTCCTTTCTTTCTTTTTTCCCCCTTCCTTGGCTTCCTTAACATATTCATTAAATTTGTTATTTATTTAATTTGTTTAATTTCCTCTCTCTCCATCCAGATGGCTCTTCCCTTAGTTTACTGTTCTTTATAAAAATGTAACCCTCGTCATCTTTTATTAGGCCTGAGTTTGGCTAGAGCCTCCCCTCTCACCCCTTTGCAAGAGCAGGGAACGTGCATTTTGAATTCTGATCACACTAAACTCCAACTGAAAACACCCACACATCCTTGCTTACATCATAGATGTATTTTTGTATATACTTTACATATGGATGGGCTTTGAGTTCCTGCAAAACAGCATATTGGGTTTAGGGCTTAATATCAACTTGCCCAATTTGATATTTTTCAATGAAAGTAACTTCCCCATTGGAGCTGAAGCTCCAGTAACTTTGGCCACCTGATGTGAAGAGCTGATTGATTGGAAAAGACCCTGATGCTGGGAAAGATTGAGGGCAGGCAGAGAAAGGGGTGACAGAGAATGAGATGGTCAGATGGCCTCACCGGCTCAATGGACAGGAATTTGAGCAAACTCCGGGAGTTGGTGATGGACAGGGAGGCCTGGTGCGCTGCAGTCCATGGGGTCGCAGAGAGTGGACACAACTTAGTGACTGAACAGCAGCATACTTCTGCATTAGCCAGGGAGCGGTGAGCACATTAAATCTCAGGTGAGATGTTTAATATTTCTGTGCAGCTGTATTCTCACCTCTAGATTACGGTTAATAACAGCGTTAACTCGTAGAGTTTGGGAAGGAAGAGAGTTTGTTCTCATTGCCTGGTGAACACTCTTCTGCTCGAGAACCCCTCTCTGCTGTCATTCTTGGCATCTTTTCCCCTCTTTGGATTTTCTTGTTTTTCTGCCTGCTGTCCTCCCGGGTGACGCCACCAGACCTTCCCTCGAGCCTGTCAGAGTTCATCAGCACAAAGGAGCAGCATTGCCTTTTGCTCCCCTTTCATCTCCATTCTTCCGGTTTGGCCCAGGGAACCCATTCATTCCAGCCCGGCAGAGAAGTGGTTTGCTTTATCTTTCCTCAGACTAAAAGAGTAAAGAATGTCACGCCTGGGGATGTGTTAGCAATTTGCAGACATACAGTTCTTAGTTCAGGGAGACCAAATGGTAACAATTTATCTAACTTGGAGAACTTTTTGAAGGGTGACAGGATAGGGAGCTGAACACATCGTCTTCTTAACTTTCTTTCTGACTTTGTTAACCTTCTTTGCCTCTGAGTGGTGGCTCAGTGGCGCAGGAGAGGCAGGAGATGTGGGTTCGACCCCTGGGTTGGAAAGATCTGCTGGAGGAAGAAATGGCAACCCACTCCAGTATTCTTCCCTGGGAAACTCCATGGACGGGATCCTGGCGGGCTGCAGTCCGTGGGGTCACAGAGTCAGACACGCCTGCAGTGACTTGAGCACCCACAGCACACACACAGCTGGGTTTAGAAAACCTTTGTGTTCAAGGATTTGAGCTCTTTTTAAATAAAAAGCCGCCCAGAGATGTAACAGTGGTCACATTGCTCTCTGCTAACAAGCATGAGAGAGGATTTGTAAGTTACCTCCTATTGGGGAAGAAGACATCATTTTCCTTGCTATGAATCAGCTTCCAAACAAGATCAATCTAATATGTTTGGAAGCAGCTGTTCTTATTAAGAGTTTTGTAAATTCTTCAAATTTCTAGTTCAAATTGGTCTTTTTAAAAAGATGAGATCAGTTATAGGATATTTAGAAACCAGAA
Source organism: Oryx dammah (assembly GCF_014754425.2). NCBI lineage: Eukaryota > Metazoa > Chordata > Mammalia > Artiodactyla > Bovidae > Oryx > Oryx dammah. The sequence continues at coordinate 848,428 of NW_024070206.1, read as the reverse complement.
TAAACTTTTATACACTGTAAAAAGAGAGTAAGTAACTGCTTCCCTCCAGACTGCTGAGCTGAGAAGATGGAAATCTGGTCAGATTTGCTTGTGATTCTGCCTTAATATTTTATGTTGAAGCTAGTGGGGTGATTTAAGAGGAGTCTCACTTAGTCTCTGTGAGCCGAGGGCTGATTCTAGGGATTGCATTTCTGATCCTTCAGATGGAAACAGTACGTCAAATTAAAAGTAATCATTTTTCTTTTAATCTTACTCTTTTCCTCACATTGACATATTTAAGACTGATACTGGTTTTTCTGTGGTGTAGTGAATATTCTTGCCTTTTCTCCAAACTCTGGATGTTACATTTCTCTCCTTGATCACTCCTTCTCTGTTCTCTGCCTTGAGGGTTGGTTGCCTGTGCTCACCGAACCGCATCGTTACCTCTCCTCTCCGTGGTAAATACTCTTCATCTTCCTCCAACTTTTCTTTCTTGTCTTAGGATCAGTTCCACTTCAGCTGCCAACAGGATATCTCACCTTGCTTTCGTCTTTTGACACACTTAACCAAATTACATGTGAAACAGCTTAATTTTTTTTAATGTATTTTTAAATTGGAGTATAATTGCTTTACGATGTTGTGTTCGTTTCTGCTGGGAATCAGCTGTATGTATACGTGTGTTCCCTCCCTTTTCAGCCTCTGTCCCCCGGCCCCCTGCCCCACCCCACCCCCAGGCCGTCACAGAGCACTGCGCTGAGCTCCCTGGGCTCTCAGCAGTCTCCCAGCTGCGCACGGCGGTTACTAGCTGCGCACGGCGGTCTCCCAGCTGCACACGGCGATTACTAGCTGCGCACGGCGGTTTCCCAGCTGCGCCCCGCGGTTACTAGCTGCGCGCTGCGGTTCCCAGCTGCAAATTTTACGTGTCACGTCAGCGCTGCTCTCCGTTTATCCTGCCTTCTCCTTCCTGTCTCTGTGTCCACAAGTCTGTTTATACATCTGTGTCTCTGTTCCTGCCCTGCAAGTAGATTCATTAGTAACATTTTTCTAGATGCCATATATATGAGTTAATATACAGTATGTGTTTTCCTGACTTCACTCTGTATGACAAAGCCTAGGTCCATCCACATTGCTATAAATGCCACCGTCTCCCTTGATTCAGCAAGGTCTTTCCCGTGGGTCCCTATTTTTGCCGATAGCACCACTTCATTGGTTCAGTTGAGTTGCTCAGTTGTGTCCGACTCTGTGCGACCCTGGGGACTGCAGCACGCCAGGCTTCTCTGTCCATCACCAACTCCCGGAGCTTACTCAAACTCATGTCTGTCACGTCGGTGATGCCATCTAACCATCTCATCCTCTGTCGTCCCCCTCTCTTCTTGCCCTCAATCTTTCCCAGCATCAGGATCTTTTCTAATGAGTCAGCTCTTCACATCAGGTGGCCAAAGTATTGGAGTTTCAGCTCTAGTATCAGTCCTTCCAATGAATATTCAGGACTGATTTCCTTTAGGATTGACTGGTCTGATCTTGCAGTCTAAGAGACTCTCAAGAAAATTCTCCAACACCACAGTTCAAAATTATCAATTCTTTGGCACTCAGCTTTCTTTATGATCCACCGCTCACATCCATACATGACTACTGGAAAAGCCATAGCTTTGACTAGACAGACTTTTGTCGACAAAGTAATACCTGGTTTTTAATATGCTGTCTAGGTTTGTCATAGTTTTTCTTCAAAGGAGCAAACATCTTTTAATTTAATGGCTGCAGTCACCATCTACAGTGATTTTAGAGCCCAAGAAATTAAAGTCTCTCACTGTTTCCATTGTTTCCCCATCTATTTCCCTTGAAATAGTGGGACTGGATGCCATGATCTTCATTTTTTGAATATTGAGTTTTAGGCCAGCTTCTTCACTTTCCCCTTCCACTTTCACTGCTTTGTCCACAAAGGTCCGTCTAGTGAAGGCTATGGTTTTTCCAGTGGTCAGGTATGGATGTGAGAGTTGGACTATAAACAAAGCTGAGCACCAAAGAATTGATGCTTTTGAACTGTGGTGTTGGAGAAGACTCTCGAGAGTCCCTTGAACTGCAAGGAGATCCAACCAGTCCATCCTAAAGGAGATCAGTCCTGAGTGTTCACTGGAAAGACTGATGTTGAAGCGGAAACTCCAATACTTTGGCCACATGATGTGAAGAACTGACTCATTGGAAAAGACCCTGATGTTGGGAAAGATTGAGGGCAGGAGGAGAAGGGGACGACAGAGGATGAGATGGTTGGATGGCATCACCGACTCAGTAGACATGAGTTTGGGTAAACTCTGGGAGTTGGTGATGGACAAGGAGGCCTGGCATGCTACAGTCCATGGGGTCGCAAAGAGTCAGACACGACTGAGCAACTGAACTGAACTTTCACTTTCATCAAGAGACTCTTTAGTTCTTCACTTTCTGCCATAAGGGTGGTGTCGTCTACATATCTGAAGTTACTGATATTTCTGCCAGCAATCTTGATTCCAGCTTTCGCTTCATCCAGCCTGGCATTTCACCTAATGTACTGTGCATATAAGTTAAATAAGCAAGGTGACAATATACAGCCTTGAGGTACTCCTTTCCCAATTTGGAACCAGTCTGTTGTTCCATTTCCAATTCTAACTGTTGCTTCCTGACCTGCATACAGATTTCTCAAGAGGCAGGTCAGGTGGTCTGGTATTCCCATCTCTTTCAGAATTTTCCAGTTTGTTGTGATCCACAGAGTCAAAGTCTTTAGCATAGTCAGTGAAGCAGAAGTAGATGTTTTTCTGGAATTCTCTTGCTTTTTCTATAATCCAGCAGATGTTGGCAATTTGATCTTTGGTTCCTCTGCCCTTTCTAAATCCAACTTGAATTTCTGGGAGTTCTCCATTCACGTACTGTTGAAGCCTGGCTTGGAGAATTCTGAGCATTATTTTGCTAGCGTCTGAGATGAGTGCAGTTGTGCCATAGTTTGAACCTTCTTTGGGATTGGAATGAAAACTGACCTTTTCCAGTCCTGTGACCCCTGCTGAGTTTTCCAACTTCACTGGTTATCCAGACACAAGATTTGTGACTGTGTTTTCCAGTGTGCCACCCAGATGCTTGCTATCAGTTCGTCTTGGGCACCAGTCTCGCTCTCTGGCCCTTCCTTTTTATTCTCACTGCTGCTCTTGCCTCCTGTCTGCACTGTCTGCTGCCGTTGTGCAGCCTCTCAAGCACAGCCTCACTCAGAACCTTAGTTTTCTAACTCAAGTCACTTAAGCTCTCATTTCTAGTTTCAAGCCCCTAGCCTGTGAATCCCTTGAGGATGAGGTTCTGTCCAGAGTGTGGTCCTCCAGCAGGTGCTAGCAAACCGACTATTCGCAACTTTTTTAGAGAAAGAGATAGGAACAGTAATTGAGACTTAATATCTTGGAAACATTCACCACTGCCACAGTACTCACGTAGACCCACGTAAGCAGACGCACCTCACTGTAAAGGGAGCAGATTAGGCTGGGTGTTGACGAACTCGACGTGGGGCCCCTTGTGCGGAGTGCTGTGTCCCAGCATGTGCGTGTCCGTGCGTGAGGGATTCGAGGTTTGGAAAATAGGTCCTTCCTCCTAGATAACTTGAGAAGCGCTACTCTCATTTGTGTAGCCTGAGTCTCTGTGTGCGTGTCCGTCCGTGAGGGATTAGAGGTTAGCCTCCTAGATAGCTTGAGAAGCGTTACTCTCATTTGTGTAGCCTGAGTCTCTGTAGTGAAAATGGGCTAGTCGCTCAGCTGTGTCCAAGTCTTTGCCACCCCATGGACTGTAGCCCACCAGGCTCCTCTGTCCATGGGATTCTCCAGGCAGGAATACTGGAGAAGGTTGCCGTGCCCTTCTGCAGGGCATCTTCCAGACGCGGGGGTCGGACCTGGGCCTCCTGCACTGCAGGCAGGTTCCTTGCCATCCGAGCTGCCAGGGAGGCGTGTGTCTGTGAACCTGCAGTGTTAGTGTGCAGCAGGCCCAGTGCTTGATGAATGGTGCGGACTCACCCAGCTCGTGTCCATGTTCTCACTCCTCTCACTTGGTGTGCGCTCCTGAGGGGCCCCTGCACACATGCGTGAACCTCAGCCTGAGAGTCCAAGGGCCGTTCAGCTCCTCCCCACAGACTCCTTGCTTCTCCCGTTTATGTCCAGTGAATCCTGCCTGCTCTTGGGGTTCGGATGGCACCCTTCCTCTCCTGTAGCATCTTTCTTTGACCAGTCTCTGTGTTTTATACCTCATTTATGACATTGATCGGGCTTCCCTGGTAGCTCCATCGGTAAAGAATCTGCCTGCCAATGCAGGAGACAGGGGTTTGATCCCTGGGTGGGGAAGATGCCCCGGAGAGGGAAGTGACAACCCACTGCAGTGTTCCTGCCTGGGAAATCCCATGGACAGAAGAGCCTGGTGGGCTACAGTCCATGGGGTCACAAAAGAGTCGGACATGACTTATCGACTAAACCACCACCATGACACCGATCACAGACTTGGATCCTCTGGCTTCATGTTTTAAAGCATATGTGGTTTGAATTACTAAGTCTGTTGGCACACCCCTAATCTTATTCGTCTCTTACTGACACGCAGCCTGGGGTCGTGCTTGTCCCGTCTCCGTGGCCCCTTTCATGTGGAGGACACCGGCACATGCGTCCCCCTCATTGCTCGGCACCGTGTAGGACAAGGAAGGCGTCAGCCCCCATGTCCAGGTTAGAATGAGGCTTCCTAGAGGCTCAGGTCATACGTGTAAAGTGTTCAGCAGCAGACTGGAACTAGAACATTTTCACACTGCGGACCTACACACAATAAATGCTCAGTGAGTACTGATGAAATAAATAAAATGCTCTGTTAACTGAGGAGATTATTGGAAAGGAATTTTCACAACATTTTGCCTCTTTAAAAGCTCATCTGAAGTAGTCATATTATCATGTGAGCCTGAAACCTTTTGATATTTGCATCCTGATAAGACTTGACAATTTAAAGTGAATAGTGGCAATAACCTTCCTGTCATTGTAAATTCTCTTTTGTCTCATTAAATCAGCCCAATAATTGTGTTGGTGTTAATACAGTGCAGGGTTGGGGGTATGCTGAGATTAGTGTATCTTGAAGGTGATTTAAAGCGTAGACTCGAGAGAACACAGGGCAGTTTTCAGTTCCTGTCGTCTCGTGTATCCAAAAGGAGATTTGGGTTTTGATGCAAAGGACTGACTTACTGGAAAAGACCCTGATGCTGGGGAAGATTGAAGGCAGATGGAGAAGGGGACGACAGAGGATGAGATGGTTGGATGGCATCACTGACTCAATGGACATGAGTCTGAGCAAGCTCTGGGAGTTGGTGATGGACAGGGAAGCCTGGCGGGCTGCAGTCCATGGGGTAGAAAAGCGTCGGACCCGACTGAGCAACTGAACTGACGTGATTCTGTGTACCTAGTCTGGTACTCTAGTGAGCATTTAGAGATAGGCGGATCACTGAGCTGAACCAGGTTCTTACAACCTGGAACAGAAAAGAGAAGGAGCAAAAAAAAAATAACTTTAAATCTCAGGGACATTTGAAGAAGCCACATGCTGTCCTCGTGGTTTGACATATCCTTAGCTCTTGGCTGTCTTGTCCTTCATCCTTGAGTTCCAATGGCTTTATGATACTGCTATTAGAAATTTAGTTCAGTTTTCTCATTTTATTTTTTTAGATTTATTTTTTAAATTTAAAAAATTTAGTTACTCTCATTTTATTTTTTCCGAGGGCTGGAAACCACTGCAGAGAACACTTTTCTTTGAGTTCCTTCTCTCATATTAATGCTCCTGTAACCAAGTGTGTGATCTCAGCAGTCTGTCCACTTTGTAACAAGGCGTAGGGTGTTCTGTTGTCTGTCTGTTTGTACAGGAGCTGGGCGTAGCCCAGCAAACCAGGCCTGGAGAACTCATCCGTTTTCCTCCACTTTGAAACTAGATGTGCTTTTGCACTGATTCCTCATCCCTCACCTCTAGCTTGTCTCCCTGGCGCCTTGGCCGTGGCTGTGTGGGTCCGTGCACTCACCAGTGTTTATGAACCAGGCTCTGCCAGGCTTCCCCTGCGCGCTGCACTCGCTGGGCCCCATCACGGTCCTTTGTTCTGTGCGTTCGCAGTGAATCCTACGTGCCAAATATCAGTATTTCCTGCGCTCTGCTTTTTCAAGCAGTATTTTAAAGATGGAGATAGTTTTGGTAATTAGTCCTTGGTCTGGAACCAGCGATGAAAACTCGGATAGGCTTACACGCCTGCTTCTGGTGCATAGGCGATCCCCATTCTTTTTTTTTCCCCCAAGCTCACCTGTTAGTGTTGTCCTTTATGGCTGCTCATCTACCTGCTCGCTTATCCTCTCTCCTTCCTTAAATACTCAGTGTAGCTTAGCAGGGTTTCCTGGGTTTTGTTTCTTGCATTATTTCAACCAGATTCTTAGAAATAAATGTTTAAATGATTTTCCCCCCTTGAAATGAATTAAGATAAAAATCAATATGCATGCTTCTCTTCCAGGCTATTAATGGTCTAAATTGCATTTCAGAATATAGTTTCAAAGTTAAGACCTCATGGAATTGTAGCTGGAAATAGCCAGGGGACCTAGCTAGTGAAGGAAGAGCAGATACTGAGAGTAAAGAAATGATGGAGAGCTGTGACAGTGAGGCTTGAGGCCTTCCTGCTGGTCACATATTTGGGGGTGGCTTGTATTTACAGCATTGCCTTTGGTTATAGTCTCTGTTTGTGTCCTTTTCCTCTCAAGACTGAACCTAATTAGAAGACTAGTGGCGGACGGAGTGGACTTTCTCCCCCACGTCACTCAGCTCGATCTGCGAGACAACCAGCTTGGGAATCTGGACGCCACGGTTTTCAGCGGGCTTGAAGTTCTGCACTGCGAGCGGAACCGGCTGGTGGCACTAGGCCTCTGCGGCTGCGTCCTCAAGGCGCTGCATGCCGCTTCTAACGGTATGTAACGAGACCTGGCTCCGAGAACTCGCTCAGGGCAGTGCTCCCGTCTTGCTCCTGGCTTTGACCTCTCTTTCCTCATTTAGTGAAACCGGTGTCAGTTTTTGCTAAGATAGAAATCATGAAAGAAGAACGCTGTTTGGTATTTAAAGCAATCAAAAGGAAGGACTTATAGTTCCTGACCTGTTTTTCTTATATTGTGACATTTAAATAAGATATTCCCACTGGTGATTGACTCTTTGGCTTGAAGACCAGATGTTGTGGGGGCGGGGCACGATGGGAAGTGAACTGTTTATTGGGCCGCTTGTGAAGATAGTGAATCGGGAGAGTGAGAGTGGAAGGTAGGTCTATTATGGATTCCATACAAGGTCTCAGATTTCCTGCTCCACCAACAGAGGACCTCACCACAAGAGAAACCTACGTTGTATACCACAGGGCCATCATAAAGCAAGAGCTTTATTCATTTAATAAGTTTCCCCCTTAGACTTTGGAGATCATGGCAGTTCTAAAAAAAGAAAAGGTCATATGGGCACATGTTTGGTGAAGTGAATGAAGATTTCTACCCCTTCCCGTTGGACAGCTGCATGGAAACGAGTATTTACTACTGCATGCTGAACAGACGTTTATCAAGCACTTGTCTTCTATGTCGTGTAGCACAGGACTGCTAAAGGAGAGGAGTTCTTTCTTTCCTTTTTCTTTTTTTGGTTTTAATGAATTTACTGTCATTTCATCAGGCACTCTATCTATCAGATCTAGGCCCTTAAATCTGTTTCTCACTTCCACTGTATAATCAGAAGGGATTTGATTTAGGTCATACCTGAATGGTCTAGCGGTTTTCCCTACTTCAATTTGAGTCTGAATTTGGTAATAAGGAGTTCATGATCTGAGCCACAGTCAGCTCCTGGTCTTGTTTTTGTTGACTGTATAGAGCTTCTCCATCTTTGGCTGCAAAGAATATAATCAATCTGATTTCGGTGTTGACCATCTGGTGATGTCCATGTGTAGAGTCTTCTCTTGTGTTGTTGGAAGAGGGTGTTTGCTATGACCAGTGCATGTTCTTGGCAAAACTCTATTAGTGTTTGCCCTGCTTCATTCCACATTCCAAGGCCAAATTTGCCTGTTACTCCAGGTGTTTCTTGACTTCCTACTTTTGCATTCCAGTCCCCTATAATGAAAAGAACATCTTTTTTGGGTGTTCGTTCCAAAAGGTCTTGTAGGTCTTCATAAAACTGTTCAACTTCAGTTTCTTCAGCGTTACTGGTTGGGGCATAGACTTGGATAACTGTGATATTGAATGGTTTGCCTTGGAGACGAACAGAGATCATTCTGTTGTTTTTGAGATTGCATCCCAAGTACTGCATTTCGGACTCTTTTGTTGACCATGATGGCTACTCCATTTCTTCTGAGGGATTCCTGCCCGCAGTAGAAGATATAATGGTCATCTGAGTTAAATTCACCCATTCCAGTCCATTTTAGTTCGCTGATTCCTAGAATGTCGACGTTCACCCTTGCCATCTCTTGTTTGACCACTTCCACTTTGCCTTGAGAGTTCCAGAAAAACATCTATTTCTGCTTTATTGACTATGCCAAAGACTTTGACTGTGTGGATCACAATAAACTGTGGAAAATTCTGAAAGAGATGGGAATACCAGACCACCTAACCTGCCTCTTGAGAAATCTGTATGCAGGTCAGGAAGCAACAGTTAGAACTGGACATGGAACAACAGACTGGTTCCAAATAGGGAAAGGAGTACGTCAAGGCGGTATATAGTCACCCTGCTTATTTAACTTCTATGCAGAGTACATCATGAGAAACGCTGGACTGGAAGAAGCACAAGCTGGAATCAAGATTGCCAGGAGAAATATCAATCACCTCAGATATGCAGATGACACCACCCTTATGGCAGAAAGTGAAGAGGAGCTAAAAAGCCTCTTGATGAAAGTGAAAGAGGAGAGCGAAAAAGTTGGCTGAAAGCTCAACATTCAGAAAACGAAGATCATGGCATCCGGTCCCATCACTTCATGGGAAATAGATGGGGAAACAGTGGAAACAGTGTCAGACTTTATTTTTGGGGGCTCCAAAATCACTGCAGATGGTGACTGCAGCCATGAAATTAAAAGACACTTACTCCTTGGAAGAAAAGTTTATGACCAACCTAGATAGTATATTCAAAAGCAGAGACGTTACTTTGCCGACTAAGGTCCATCTAGTCAAGGCTATGGTTTTTCCTGTGGTCATGTATGGATGTGAGAGTTGGACTGTGAAGAAGGCTGAGCGCTGAAGAATCGATGCTTTTGAACTGTGGTATTGGAGAAGACTATTGAGAGTCCCTTGGTCTGCAAGGAGATCCAACCAGTCCAATCTGCAGGAGATCAACCCTGGGATTTCTGTGGAAGGAATGATGCTAAAGCTGAAACTGCAGTACTTTGGCCACCGCATGTGAAGAGTTGACTCATTGGAAACGACTCTGATGCTGGGAGGGATTGGGGGCAGGAGGAGAAGGGGACGACAGGGGATGAGATGGCTGGATGGCATCATTGACTGGATGGACATGAGTCTGAGTGAACTCTGGGAGATGGTGATGGACAAGGAGGCCTGGCGTGCTGTGATTCATGAGGTTGCAAAGAGTCGGACATGACTGAGTGACTGAACTGAACTGTCATTTCAGTGGAGAAATAAAGCAAACCTCAGATAACTGCAGGTCACCCAAGGGTTATAGGATTTGGCTAGTCAGGAAACATGAAATAGGTGTTGAAGAGGACAGAATCTGAATGTGGTTCATTTGGTAGATGAGCATAAGGGGATTCTGCTCTCATAGGTTGCTGCTGGGAAGTGGTAAGATGTACTTAAGGGACGCATAGCTTGGAGCCAGATGGTGAAACTTTGAAGCTGATGCAGTAAGCTGTAGAGATCCAGTGGAAATTTTTAGTGGAAGAGGCAAGTGATGAAAATGAAGCTGTGAGACTATTAATGTGAAAGCAGAGTCCAGAGTTCCCATATGGGGGAAGAGTGGGATGACCCACCTTTCCACTAATCCAGTTATTACAGTGGTTTCGTGCGAGTTAGCAGGAATTTGTAGTTGGGACTACAGATGTCGATGTGTGACATCTGCTCAGAGGTGGTACCTGAAACCGTGGAAGTAAGGTGACTAGAGAAGAGACCTGGTATCAAAAGGAGACTTCCAAAACCATCACAGTCAGCTGGGGCCGGATTAGGAAGCCCAGCCTCCAAAACCATCACAGTCAGCTGGGGCCGGGTTAGGAAGCCCAGCCTCCAAAACCATCACAGTCAGCTGGGGCCGGATTAGGAAGCCCAGCCTCCAAAACCATCACAGTTAGCTGGGGCCAGCTTAGGAAGCCAAGAGAAGCCGAGCCTCTGAACACTTGGTAAGTGTTTAGAGAAAGCAGAAGGGCATCTCGAGACTACTGCACCTGAGGAGCAGAGCCCTTGGTGCCCCTTTGCATACAGTGTTGAGGAAGGCTTCCAGATTTCAGTAGAGGAAGTCCTTTCTGATCCTCAGGAGTGCTATTCCAGTGGATAGCACGGAGTGAAAAAGGCACAAGCCAGGACGCATTCAACTATATCCAAGGAACCCTGAATGTTTAAAAAAAACAATGACATTCATACAGTTAATCTTCCAGATAAAATTTAGGCTGTATAACAAGAGGAGTGCCACAGCGAGTGGATGGGATGAGGTAGGAAAGCAGAGTGAGTGATTTATCTCAGTCTTTGACTTAAGACCTTGGGACTAAGTTAGGAGGTCTCTGCACTTGCCTGTAGTTTAGAAACAAATGGGTATATTGTGCTTCCCAACCTAAACAAACAATGGAGAAGAAAGCACAGGAACGATTCTACACGTGAAAAGAGTCTCTGTGTCACTTGAATGGTGATGTGTTTGGTTTTGTTTTTTTCCTGCTTCCTAGAACTTGTCCAGCTTGACGTTTCCCCGGTTCCGAATTATCTCTCCTACATGGATGTCTCAAGGTAAGAAGCCAATTCCTGGAGCGCTCTAGGGTGTGTGTGAAAATTATCTAGATAATTCTGTCTAAACCTGAGCATAAGAACTTTTTATATAAAATAGGTGACTAATGAGAACCTCCTGTACAGCACAGGAAACTCTACTCAGCACTCTGTGGTGACCTTCATGGGAAGGAAATCCAAGAGAGAGGGGATTCGTGTATACAAATAGCTGATTCACTTTGCTGCACAATGGAAACAACTTGTGAAGCCAGCAGCATTGTAGAACAACCACAGCTGTGTGAGCCACTCAGTTGTGTCCAACTCCTCGTGACCCCATGGACTGTAGCCCGCCAGGCTCCTCTGTCCAGAGAGGAGTGGGTGGCCATTCCCTTCTCCCGGGGATCTTCCCGATCCAGGGTTCAGGTCTCCAGCTTTGCAGGCGGCTTCTTTACTGTCTGAGCCACCAGGGAAGCCCTGCTTCTGTATCGTGAAACAACTATGCTCCAATAAAAATTAATTTTGAAAAGAGAATTTTTTCTATATCTTGAAGATAAACAATGCAAATTAATGTCCAGTAGTGTTGAATGCTCACCCTCTGAAAATACTTGGGGCTGTCAGTCTGTGTAGGTTACAGCAGAGGAGTCATGGTATCATGTGGACACTGGTGTGAGTGCCAGGGCTGCGTTTGACAGAGGAGTCAGTTGAGGGTTGTGTGGCTGGAAGGTCCAGTGCTTCTGTAATTATGTCAACTGTATTTTCATGGTTTTCCCTGAAATGCTGTTAAGCTCATTAAAAATATACTTTGTGCCCTGTCTCTTCTGTTTCCCTTTTTCTGTGCGTGTCTCCTTCCTGCTGCCCCTGCTGTTCAGTGGCTGAGTCATGTCTGACTCTGCAGCCCCGTGGGCTGTAGCCCACCAGGCTCTTCTCTCTGCCCATGGGATTCCCCAGGCAAGAGTACTGGAGTGGGTGGCCATCTCCTCCTCCAGGGATCTTCCTGCCTCAGGGCTTGAACCCGTGTCTCCTGCTTTGGCAGGCGGGTTCTTTACCACTGCGCCCCTGGGGAAGGCCCAGCTCTCCTACTTGGAGCCCTTAAGCAGTGGCAACTGGCGCGGCTAGAGTGGGGTTTCCGTACAGCCTGCCCACTCTTCTCAGCTCACTTGTGCACAAGCTCACCTCCTCACCTTGCATGCAAATTCACTACTGCCCTGTGTCATATTTCCTTGGGTTTCCACAAATATTGTAGTAGACTTTTCCCTGAAGGCCCAAAGCATGTATTGGAGCAAATTAGACTTTCATAATCTCCACACACTAAATTGAAACTCACTTTTAACATAATTCCAAACGTGATAATCCAAACTTTTCTGAATGACCACAGTACATAGGAGGACGTGGCCTCTCAGTGTGACAGGTCACTCCTTTCGGTGCCTAAAATCTGGCAGGTGCAGAATTTGCCTTTAGTCATAAAAGTATACAAACCTAGATATTTTAATAGTATCTTCAACCATATTACATAAGAATGTGTCAGAATTTAGCTGATGTGAGAGTGATTACAATCACAGCTTTGAATTTATAAAATCCTTTATGGGTGGTGCTTTCGTACACCTCCTAGTAAATTCATGTCAGTTTTCTGTTTAATGAGCTTTAAGTCAGACGCTACTCAAGTTCTTTCTGTTTTATCAGCCTTGAACCTTGCTGTCTTCAGCATTGAAATAAGAGTACAGGAGTGGGGTTTGCATGTGTTCAGTTCAGTTCAGTCGCTCAGTCGTGTCCGACTCTTTGCGACCCCATGAATCGCAGCACGCCAGGCCTCCCTGTCCATCACCAACTCCCAGAGTTCACTCAGACTCACGTCCATCAAGTCTTGATGCCATCCAGCCATCTCATCCTCGGTCGTCCCCTTCTCCTCCTGCCCCCAATCCTTCCCAGCATCAGAGTCTGTGGGTGCTTGTAAATATCTTGAATAGATTTATTCTAGAGAATTGGCCATAAAGTGAACCTATTTTTCTTTTATTTAAAAGATGTAATTGCTAATTGGTTCCCATTAAAGCCCTCAAGTGAGACTGAATTGGAAACTTGTGTTGTGCTGGTCTCTGAATTCTGTCCTTAAATGCTGTTCATCTTTTTTTTAAGAAAAATTCTCATGTTCAGTGCCTGTACTGTAACACGTTCTGCCTAATCCACCTCCCAAACTGTAGGACTTTTTCTCTTAGAAAACCCTCTGCGTCTGACCCCTCCCATAGCTCTGGGTATCTTGCCCTCCTCTCTGTTTCCAAAGGAACTGAGCTGTTACTCATTATGGTGTTTATTAGGTTCTTAGGGTTCCTCAGGGTCCAAGTTCCAGGCTATTTTATCACTTAGAGGAGTTTTGTTATTTAGTGTTTGCTTATGCTGAAGGGTACTTTCACTTGCCTACCTTAATGAGATGTTTTAGAGGTTGACGCATGTGTGTGTAAGAAATAGAGTGTGTGCTTAGTCACTCAGACATGTCTGACTCTGTGTGTGTTTGCACGCGTGCTTAGTCACTCCGTCATGTCCGACTCTTTGCAACCCCATGGACTGTAGTCTGCCAGGCATCTCTGCCCATGGAATTCTCCAGGCAAGAATACTGGAGTGGGTTGCCATGCCCTCCTCAACTACTATACAATAAAACAATTAAGTGTGTCAGTCAGTAGACCTTCAAAGCCAGAGCAATATGTACCTATACAAACACTGAATGGAAAATAATGCCTTCTTTTCTATATTTTATTTGAGAAGTTGATATAATAGCAAAAAATTTTATTCTACTGAAATCCTTGCTCCAAGCCTCATGCTTTTCACAGACGTGTTCGTCTGTTTTTAAGAATGTTTACATGCTGTTCTAGATTTTTTCGTGTCTAGTCATTTCACATATTTTAAAAAGAAGATAAAAAGCTAACCACCCATGACTAAGGAGTTATTCAAATACAGTAACAGATTTATCAAAAAAGTGGTCAATTCATTTAACAACTGAACTTACCATTAGCTCAGTTTACTTGTTTCCAGGAATTATAATTACTGTCTAATGTATAAGTAGATATCTTCAAGTCCCTGCTTCTGAGTCTTAGGGTCAGTGCATATTTTCACTGCCACCATCTCTTTCCTCTTGCCTACACAGTGGTCTCAGGGAACCTTCTGAGACCCTGGGGAAAATTTTCATATTAACGGTAAAAATGCACATTGGAAAACAAAGCTATTATGCCATTTGACTCTTTACCTTAACTGGAAGTGTATAAATATGTGTTTATTAGTTTTCCAATAGCAGACATCTTCTCCCTAAACTTACATGGGTTTATAGACATTTTGGGATAGTAACTCTGGAAACCAGACTATTTTTTAGACTTTAGAGATAATACACATGGTGTTACTGTGTTCTTTCCTACGTTTTCTTTATTTCTTATTCCTTATCACATCCTGCTTCAGGTTAAAGTGACTACACTTTTTTTTAATATTCACTGTAATTGAGTATTTCCTTTGAAATTTTATTTGTTGTATGTAATCATTTTGACTTGTGAACCATGTTTTAAGCCAAATTCCAATCAAAGAAGAAATTGTATATTCTTACATTTAGGAACTGTTTAGAAAACGTACCTGAATGGGTCTGTGAAAGCCGAAAGCTAGAAGTTTTGGATATTGGCCATAATCAAATATGTGAACTTCCTGCACGGTGAGTATTAAGCACAGATTAAGTTAGAGAATCTTAAATAAGATGAACAGTGGAAAAATTGCTGGTTCAGTGTTTAATTTGTTGTTATGAACCCCTGAAGGACTTTACTTTCAAACCTCATTTAGTATCTCTTACCTCTCGTGGTATCGTTAAGTCATAGTACTTCATCATGTAGTAACAGGTAGACTGAAGTTTTGACCGCTAGCCAGACTTGGCAAAGCTGTGTGGAGGCTGATGCTTGGTGGAACTTTTCAAATAAGCCAAAAGAAATGTCCAGAGACTCAGCAGACGATATGGCTGGTTCACCTCTGTAATCTTAATTCTTTAAGAATCTTTACTTTTCTGTCTATTGTCTTAACATGTCTATCTTCTCATAGAAGAAATTTGAGAAGAATTTAATTTAAAAACTAAATTTCCATTTTTAATCCCTGGAAAGCTCAGTTACTTTTACTTTGTTTCTCAGCCGTATGTTACACTTGTAAGTTCAGTCCATTTGAAAATGCTGGGTTTTATGCTCAGTGAGCGCAGAGCCCATCACCATTATCAAAAGGACTTTGGACAGCAGTGTGTGTGTGTGTGTGTGTGTGTATCAAAAGGACTTTGGACAGCAGTGTGTGTGTGTGTGTGTGTGTGTGTATAGGATGTGGAGAGAGAGAGACTCTTTTAGAAGATAGCAAAAAATGACAAAAGGTGACTACTAACGAGGAAAAGTCATTTGTTAAAAAAAAATCTTGTCCTGTTATCTTTCCATGCATTTTTCTCTTCCCTACTCTGACCTCCCCGATTTAACACGCGCAGCCTATTGGACTTTAAGGCCCCTGTGTCACTGCAGGCTGCAACAAACATGAAGAAACCAGCAATTACATAAATACAGGATAGCTGATTTCTTACCCAGTTTGCCCGAGTTAGTTGATCTTTGATTTGCTCTGCACTAGTACAGGATTTGGGGGATCTAAACAAATGCTTTTCAAAGCAAATCCAGATGCTCTGTTGTCATAAAATGTAAACAGCGTTTGTTTTTATGTGTGTTTAACACATGGGACAATAACGATACATATTGTTTGCTCATTTAATAGTGTTGTTTAGTTGCAAACTTTGTATCATTCCTGTCATTGATCTAATATCCAGGCCAAGACAGTGATTCATTAGAAACTGATTGAACATTCAAGCTTTGTCTAAGTGATGTGTGTGAAAGGGTTTACAAAACAGAAATTAATATTTAGAACCAGAGATGTATTGAAAGGAAAAGAAGCTGTTTATTCTCCAAAAGGATTGGACAGGTTCTGTCATTAGCACGTATACTCATTCTGTAGTCATGAAATCTACTTTCTTACATGGAAAAATGAAGATAAAGATTGTGCTACCTTCTTTCAGCTATCCTTCTATTTAAGGGTAAAGTGTGTATGTGTATGTGTGTCTGTGTGTGTGAGAGAGACAGATAATCCCATCCTCTGTGGACCAAATCCAGAGTTACCGGTTAGAGTGGGCGTCCCAGAGGCCGGCCCTGCAGTAACTGGCTGAAGACCGTCCTGGACGCCTTGTCTCGTCCTCCAGCCTCTAAACCCGCAGAGGCAGGTGTGTCCCTAACGGTGGCCCCCGGTGTCACCATGCTGAGACAGTTTGGTAGCATCTTTGTGAGCAAAGATTCTCGTTTTGATACTTAAAGTGAATAAAGTTATGGCTGTAAATTAGAGTGACTTTAAGAACTTTTAAGTGAGTGAGGTTGAGATGGTATAAAACAGGAGGCGGGTGAGGAAGACTAGTTCTGCGACGTCAGTGTGAGTGAGTTGTCGCTTCAAGTGACCTGGACGTGAATCACAGCCTCGCTTCCCCACAGTCCCCAGGCTTCTGTGTTTAACACAGGGACGCGCTTTGTTCTCTACAACTGTTGCTGTCCCAAGTGATCATAAAGCAGATTTCGCTTTGATGAACACAAACTCATCATTTATTGCAGTTTTGATAACCCATTGAAGAAACAGTCACACTTCCCAACAGCCTGTTTAAGGCTCAGAAGAAAATGCTGCAGCGAGCCCTTCTGTTCTCTTTAGAAGGGAGTCTGCTTTGGTCCAGGATGGAATCAATGAGAAAATAAAAGTAATCAGATTCAGGGAAGTGAGGAAAGGAACGAATAATTACTGTGAAATGTGGCTGAAGATATGTAACATTTTCTCAGTGGGCATTGGTAAAAGTTTATTGGACAAAAGAACCCTCGTTGAATGTGGTCCTGTAGGTGAAAATTGCTCAGCTGTGTTTCTTCAGAGTCTCTTGTAGGCAGAAGCGCCCTGTGCTCAGGGTGGCCCTGGGCACAGACTTTGTCCAGGAGCGGGCAGCCTCCCAGTCTCCTCGTGAGGCTGACGAGACGAGGCCGCTGCCTTTGACGTCTTCCGTGAAGCTCATTTTTCCTTTTCACTGAGTACAGCTGCTTTGTTAAATAGTCCTTTTCATAGTTTTCCCCACCCTCTTTTTTTCTTTTTGAAGTATGGAAAGCATTGAAATACGAAGAGCTCGAACCTTGAGCTTATCTTAACGTGAATCTGCAGTTGCTCTGATGCATTTAGGCTTCTTGGTGAGATAATTTTCAGCCTCCTGGCCCGTTCGCTTTCAGGCCTTCACCCCAGGTGAGCCCTCAGTAAGTTGCCTCTCTCTGCCCCTGTTCACACAGCTTGTTTTGCAACAGTGGTCTCCGGAAACTGCTGGCAGGACACAACCGGCTGGCCAGGCTTCCTGAAAGGCTGGAAAGGACCTCCGTGGAGGTCTTGGATGTGCAACACAACCAGCTCCTGGAGCTGCCGCCCAGCCTCCTGATGAAGGCCGACAGGTAAAGCCGCGGGTTTGCTCTGCTTGTTCACTGACTTGTGAAATGCCCCTTCGTTAGCAGGCTTGTCTCAAATGTGTTAGTCACTCAGTCATGTCCAACTCTTTGCAACCCCATGCACTGCAGCCCACCGGGCTCCTCTATCCATGGAATTTTCTCAGCAAGAACACTGGAGTGGGTTGCCATTGCCTTCTCCAGGGGATCTTCCTGACCCAAGGATCGAACCTGGGTCTCCTGCATTGCAGGCAGATTCTTTAGCATCTGAGCCACCAGGGAAGCCCAGCCTTGTCTTAGGTGATCTCAGGCCATCTCAAGTAGAATTTGTGACTATCTGAGGCTTTCCTGGTGGCTCAGATGGAAAAGAATCCACCTGCAAGGCAGGAGACCCTGTTTTGATCCCTCGGTTGGGAAGTGTTTATTAATCCTCTTTTTTTTTTAAAGAAATCTTTTTATCCAGATGAAACTTCTGATAATAAACATGTACAACTCTTAAGCATACTGCTCCGTGAACGTTTATGTACATATATAATGCATAACCATCACAGAGATTGAAACAGAGAATATTTCCTTTATTCTTTTCCTTCTGTTTTCCTCACTGAAAAATTTATTCTTTGTACTTAATGTAAGTTACAATGAATTCCTACTGGAACAGTTTCTGAGAAATAATGAGATTGTGGGGAAACGGGATTGCTCCTTTGTAATGGCCGGTGCTTTACGATACTGTATTAGTTTTGCCATACATTGACATGAATCTGCCACGGGTGTACATGAGCTCCCAATCATGAACCCCCCTCCCACCTTCCACCCCATATCATCTCTCTGGATCATCCCCATGCACCAGCCCCAAGCATCCTGCATCCTGTATGAAACCTAGACTGGCGATTCGTTTCTTACCTGATAGTACACATGGTTCAATGCATTCTCCCTAATCATCCTGCCCTCGCCCTCTCCCACTGAGTCCAAAAGTCCGCTCTACGCATCTGTGTCTCTTTTGCTGTCTTGCATACAGGGTTATCATTACCATCTTTCTAAATTCCATATATATGCATTAGTATACCGTATTGGTGTTTCTCTTTCTGGCTTACTTCACTCTGTATAATTGGCTCCAATTTCATCCACCTCATTAGAACTGATTCAAATGTATTCTTTTTAACGGCTGAGTGATACTCCATTGTGGATATGTACCACAGCTTTCTTATCCCTTCGTCTGCTGATGGACATCTGGGTTGCTTCCATATCCTGGCTATTATAAACAGTGCTGCGATGAACATTGGGGTACATGTGTCTCTTTCAATTCTGGTTTCCTTGGTGTGTATGCCCAGCAGTGGGATTGCTGGGTCATAATGCAGTTCTATTTGCAATTTTTTAAGGGATCTCCACACTGTTCTCCATAGTGGCTGTACTAGTTTGCATTCCCACCAACAGTGTAGGAGGGTTCCCTTCTCTCCACACCCTCTCCAGCATTTATTGCTTGTAGACTTTTGGATCGCAGCCATTCTGACTGGTGTGAAATGGCACCTCATTGTGGTTTTGATTTGCATTTCTCTAATAATGAGTGACGTTAAGCATCTTTTAATGTGTTTGTTAGCCATCTGTATGTCTTCTTTGGAGAAAAGTCTATTTAGTTCTTTGGCCCATTTTTTGATTGGGTCGTTTATTTTACTGGAATTGAGCTGCATGAGTTGCTTGTATATTTTTGAGATTAGTTGTTTGTCAGTTGCTTCATTTGCTATTATTTTCTCCCATTCAGAAGGCTGTCTTTTCACCTTGCCTATAGTTTCCTTTGTTGTGCAGAAGCTTTTAATTTTAATTAGATCCCATTTGTTTATTTTTGCTTTTATTTCCAGTATTCTGGGAGGTGGATCATAGAGGATCCTGCTGTGGTTTATGTCGGAGAGTGTTTTGCCTATGTTCTCCTTTAGCAGTTTTATAGTTTCTGGTCTTACGTTTAGATCTTTAATCCATTTTGAGTTTATTTTTGTGTGTGGTGTTAGAAAGTGTTCTAGTTTCATTCTTTTACAAGTGGTTGACCAGTTTTCCCAGCACCACTTGTTAAAGAGATTGTCTTTGATCCATTGTATATTCTTGCCTCCTTTGTCGAAGATAAGGTGGCCATAGGTGTGTGGATTTATCTCTGGGCTTTCTATTTTGTTCCATTGATCTATATTTCTGTCTTTGTGCCAGTACCATACTGTCTTGATGACTGTGGCTTTGTAGTAGAGCCTGAAGTCAGTCAAGTTGATTCCTCCAGTTCCATTCTTCTTTCTCGAGATTGCTTTGGCTATTCGAGGTTTTTTGTATTTCCATACAAATCTTGAAATTATTTGTTCTAGTTCTGTGAAAAATACCACTGGTAGCTTGATAGGGATTACATTGAATCTGTAGATTGCTTTGGGTAGTATACTCATTTTCACTATATTGATTCTGCCGATCCATGAACATGGTATATTTCTCCATCTATTAGTGTCCTCTTTGATTTCTTTCATCAGTGTTTTATAGTATTCTATATATAGGTCTTTAGTTTCTTTAGGTAGATATATTCCTAAGTATTTTATTCTTTTCATTGCAATGGTGAATGGAATTGTTTCCTTAATTTCTTTTTCTACTTTCTCATTATTAGTGTATAGGAATGCAAGGGATTTCTGTGTGTTGATTTTATATCCTGCAACTTTACTTTATTCATTGATTAGGCTCTAGTAATTTTCTGGTGGAGTCTTTAGGGTTTTCTATGTAGAGGATCATGTCATCTGCAAACAGTGAGAGTTTTACTTCTTCTTTTCCAATTTGGATTCCTTTTATTTCTTTTTCTGCTCTGATTGCTGTGGCCAAAACTTCCAGAACTATGTTGAATAGTGGTGGTGAAAGTTGTCTTGTTCGTGACATTAGGGGAAATGCTTTCAGTTTTTCACCATTGAGGATACTGTTTGCTGTGGGTTTGTCATCTATAGCTTTTATTATGTTGAGGTATGTTCCTTCTATTCGTGCTTTCTGGAGAGCTTTTATCATACATGGATGTTGAATTTTGTCAAAGGCCTTCTCTGCATCTATTGAGATAATCATATGGCTTTTATTTTTCAATTTGTTAATGTGGTGAATTACATTGATTGATTTGCGGATATTGAAGAATCCTTGCATCCCTGGGATAAAGCCCACTTGGTCATGGTGTATGATATTTTTAATGTGTTGTTGAATTCTGATTGCTAGAATTTTGTTGAGGATTTTTGCCTCTATGTTCATCAGTGATATTGGCCTGTAGTTTTCTTTTTTGTGGCATCTTTGTCAGGTTTTGGTATTAGGGTGATGGTGGCCTCATAGAACGAGTTTGGAAGTTTACCTTCCTCTGCAATTTTCTGGAAGAGTTTGAGTAGGATAGGTGTTAGCTCTTCTTTAAATTTTTGGTAGAATTCAGCTGTGAAGCCGTCTGGACCTGGGCTTTTGTTTGCTGGAAGATTTCTGATTACAGTTTCAATTTCCGTGCTTGTGATGGGTCTGTTAAGATTTTCTGTTTCTTCCTGGTTCAATTTTGGAAAGTTGTACTTGTCTAAGAATTTGTCCATTTCTTCCACGTTGTCCATTTTATTGGCATATAATTGCTGATAGTAGTCTCTTATGATCCTTTGTATTTCTGTGTTGTCTGTTGTGATCTCTCCATTTTCATTTCTAATTTTATTGATTCGATTTTTCTCTCTTTGTTTCTTGATGAGTATGGCTAATGGTTTGTCAATTTTATTTATCCTTTCAAAGAACCAGCTTTTGGCTTTTTTGATTTTTGCTATGGTCTCTTTTGTTTCTTTTGCATTTATTTCTGCCCCAATTTTTAAGTTTTCTTTCCTTCTACTAACCCTGGGGTTCTTCATTTCTTCCTTTTCTAGTTGCTTTATGTGTAGAGTTAGGTTATTTTTTTTTTTTCCAACATTTCACCACATATATTTCTTCTTATGCAGTCTAAGCTGAGAATGCCATGTAAATGGGTCACTGCGAAATGCAGCAATTTAATTTTTCTCCAATCAAAATAAACAAACCAGTATATCTCATTTCTATTAACTTTTGAAGGTTTACAGCAGTTAAAGTGTTTTTGCTTCTATGTATGAAGGTTAAAAAAATCTTTTTTTTTTCCCCATAAAATACAAGAGCAACCAATTTCACCATCAAGTAAAAGTAAAAACTGGGATTCTTTTTTAAATTAGTCCAAAGTGGCATTTAGGAACTAGTTGTAGGCTGCTGCGCTGACACCATGACAAACCAAAGTGTAGGGTTGGGTTTGGTTTTGTTTCGGTTTTCTTTTCAATATCCAATGCTCATGGATTAAGTTCTGGAAATGTTCCAATTGTAAGGCAGGGATCTGTTTGGATTCCACCACGGGTATGCTCCTTGGGTTGGATGCTGGAGGGTGAGGCACGTTTTGCCGGACCCATGTCGACTACCTAGTAGTCATCAAGGTCAAAAAATTCATCATCTCCTCCTTGGTATTCCATTCCCTGGAAATCTACTCGGTACCGCAAGATACCTCCAATTCCACCAAATCCTTTGACAAACTGTGATCCTTCTTGTGACTTATCTGTGACAATTTCCAATGTAGCTCCAAATTTTTTATAGTTGTTGGCAAACCACTCCAGAAGGGGCATGCTCTCAATCAGCTCATGTTCTTGTCCTGTCTCTTTGTCTGTAAAATGAGACTTATCCTTCTCTTGTTCTGGAGTTAGATAGAGAATTTTCTCCTCTTCTGTCCCTTGGCAATGAAGAACATATCTCATGATATCCAGATTTTCATAGACTATTAGAATCTCTACAGCTCCCATTTCTAAAGCCTTTAGTGTATCTTCAACTCCAAAACAGTACTTGCCCGTGTCCTGGCTTATTTCATCGAAGTATCGCCCTATTAATTTCTTCTCTTGAATGAACTTCACGTTGGAGAGGACCTCAGTAGATAATTCAATAGCTTGATTGAATCCATTTTCACCACCATAAGATATATCAACTAATTTTAAAACTTTTGATTGCAACCTCTGATCAAACATATCAGACTGACTTAGTTCAGTTTTAAAGTCAGCTGATCCAGCTAAAACGAGACCAGCCACATTCACCTTGTCCCCGGAAATAAACAGCTGCACAGCAGTCTCAGCTACTTTTCGAACATAGTTATGTCGCTTTTCCATTCTTAAACGGGCAAAACGCAAGGCTGACTGACCTCCTCTACCATGTTTCTTTGGGAGATCCACAGTGAATTTGTGCAGGACTTCTCTTGTATTTCCTTGGAGTGTGCCAAAAAGTGCACCACTACCATCTATTACAATGAAGCCAAACTTGCTATCATCTGAAAGTAGTGCTGTAAGAGCCTCTGTATGGAATTTGTTGTCACACAAATACAATGATGTATTAATTGGTTTGAAAGGTTCAAAGTCAATGTTGACTTTCTTTTCCTTTCCTTCTTCCGTTACAATTGTACCACAGTAAACAACCAGGCCGTTTGGAGGTACTTTGTTATAAAGTTTGAGTCTCTGTTGTACAGATGTAATGGCTCCCAGGACTGAAAGGCGGTTTACTCGTGACTTAATGTTAGATGCAGTTCCAAATTCATCTGCTAACATTTTTGCCACTCATGAAATCTGGTCTTTGGGAGGAATGATCAACAATATCATGCTTGTGCCATTGCCGCGGGCCGCCTCCAAGCTCTTGATGAGCTTTTTGATCTTCCAGATCTCCACGTTCCTGTCGGCAGCACTGGGGTCGTCCGCCATCTTCTCGCCTCCTCCTCCCTAAGGGCCCAGTCCTGGGCGGCAGCGGCTGCTCCTCCCCGGCGGCGGCTCCGCGGCGGCGGCTCTGACGTAGGACACCGGCTCCCTCTCTCCAGGCAGCTGCATGTGTTAGAGTTAGGTTATTTATTTGACTTTTTTCTTGTTTCCTGAGGTATGCCCATATTGCTATGAACTTTCCTCTTAGCACTGCTTTTATAGTGTCCCACAGGTTTTGGGTTGTTGTGTTTTCATTTTCATTCATTTCTATGCATATTTTGATTTCTT
This sequence comes from Oryx dammah, assembly GCF_014754425.2. Classification (NCBI taxonomy): domain Eukaryota; kingdom Metazoa; phylum Chordata; class Mammalia; order Artiodactyla; family Bovidae; genus Oryx; species Oryx dammah. The sequence continues at coordinate 825,013 of NW_024070206.1, read as the reverse complement.
TTTTGATTTCTTCTGTGATTTGTTGGTTATTCAGAAGCGTGTTGTTCAGCCTCCATATGTTGGAATTTTTAATAGTTTTTCTCTTGTAATTGAGATCTAATCTTAATGCATTATGGTCAGAAAAGATACTTGGAATGATTTCGATTTTTTTGAATTTATCAAGGTTAGATTTATGGCCCAGGATGTGATCTATCCTGGAGAAGGTTCCGTGAGCACTTGAGAAAAAGGTGAAATTTATTGTTTTGGGGTGAAATGTCCTATAGATATCAATTAGGTCTAACTGGTCTATTGTATCATTTAAAGTTTGCACTTCTTTGTTAATTTTCTGTTTAGTTGATCTGTCCATAGGTGTGAGTGGGGTAGTAAAGTCTCCCACTATTGTGTTGTTGTTAGTTTCCCCTTTCATACTTGTTAGCATTTGTCTTACATATTGCGGTGCTCCTATGTTGGGTGTCGGTGCCCTGACAAAGAGAGCAGCATTTCAAGATCCTTTAAAGAGTTGTTCTCGCCTTTGCGTTCGTATGAAAAGACGGCACACAGCCTAGCAGGGGCTCTAGTCCTGCTTCTTATCATTATGACTATAGGATGTGGTTTCTTCCCCTGCGGAGAATTCTGTCATTGTTGTAACCTGTATTTTCTTTACAGAGGCTAGCTAGGCAAAAGCTGGGTGCAGTTCTGTAATGGGAGTCTCCTTGTTCTCTTGGGGGATCTACGCTGAACTGGTAGGAAAAACATAGGCAGATGCATTCGGGTTTTAGGAGTCTAGGGTGAGGTAGAACTGAACTCTGGGTCCTTGAAGGTCCTGGCTCGCAGAAAAGGTGAACAGAGCTGGAGTTCTCCAGTAGATAGGAATCACGCTTGTTCATTTCTGAGGATTTAATTCTAAAGGGACACTCGTATATGCCTTCATTTTCTGAGGCGTCAGTAAGCAGTCCCTGAGTCTCCCAGGTTTCAGGCACGTCTGACAGCATGTGTCTGAGGGTGCGTGTACCGTGGTCCAGGGGATGCTGTGTCCATGTTCAGCATGAGGAGCTTGTTCCACAGGCCGTCCTGCTGGCCCCTGGGGTCGGGAACTGCCGCGTGAGGAGCTTGGAGGGGCAGCTTTAACGAGCTTGTTCCATAGGCCGTCCTCCTGGCCCCTGGTGTCGGGAACTGCTGCGCGAGGAGCTTGGAGGGGCAGCTTTAACGAGCTTGTTCCATAGGCCGCCCTCCTGGCCCCTG
>NW_024070206.1:790352-823782 GCF_014754425.2 Oryx dammah | reverse complement strand
GGGCAGCTTTAACGAGCTTGTTCCATAGGCCGCCCTCCTGGCCCCTGGGGGCGGGAACTGCCGCGAGGACTGTTGCCTCGTGGCCCTCCATTGGTCCCCCGTGTTGCCTAGGCTGTAAAGTCCCAAATGCACAGGGCTGACTGTATGAGCTGGAATATTTCTAGTTACACAGTGTGAAAACCTTAGGACCCGAATCAAGCCTCTGAAGGAGGACCCTGCTACCCAGAGGGGCAGAGGAAGCCGAGCCTACAGGTGAGAACTAAAGGCGTTTGGGCAGAAACGCCTTTGTCTGAATCCACAGGCCTGTCCAGGGCCAGCTTTGTTTTGAAAAGTCAGCGCTGTCTCGGGGATGTAGGCAGCCTCTGCGGGTCTTGGGAGGAGGGCAGGCCATGTTCGATGCGGCTGTAGCCCGGGAGTGCTCTGGAGTAAGGGGCCGAGGGAACTGGGAACGGCAGGCGTCCTGCTTCTGTCCTGCGAGAGAGAAGCAAATGACCCAAAGGGGCCGAAGTGAGAAATGCCCCAGGAGGCATGCTGCCCTCGAGTTCCGAGTGCGATAGCTGCGTCTCCAGGCTCCTGTTGCCACTGACCTTGTGGTCCTCACTCAGTCAGCAAGTCCGGGAGGTCTGAGTCTCTGGGGCAGACTGGCTTATGAAAAGGGTGGGTTAAGTCGATGAGATCTTTTTTGAACAACGTTCTTGTATTATCTCACTTGTTGAAAGACAAGAAAAACAGAACTTTTAAAAATTGAAACATGGTTGACTTACAATATTATATTAGCTTAAGGTGTACAACAGCATAGTGATTCAATTAATTTTTGTAGATGACATGCTGTACAAAGTTATGATGAAAACACGGATTTTATTCCCTCTATTGTACCATACTATTTACTGCATGTTCAAGGGTTAATACTTTACTTATCCCATTTCCAAAACCTAAGTAATTGAGGTTTTATCTATCTACTTTAAGATTTTTTAATTGAGATTAATTAAGATTTTACGTTGAGGCATAATTTACATTCAGGAAAATGTAGGGATAGAGTATATTTGGCTTGATTAGTTTAAAGGGAAGGAGTAAACTACTACCGACATTGTTGGGAGTAGGTCAACCTGAAGAAACGGAGCTTAAAGTATTAAAAGAGGGTTTTCTAGGAGACAATCATCACAAGCCCCTTGCAGGTGGTTTCAGCTGTGATTTGTTTTAATTTACTTGGTTCAGGATGACTGGTGTCTTACTGACCTTGTCGGTTTATGTCACTGGGCTGGGTGCTGCCGGAAATTGAAAAATGACTAATCCTCAAGGTACTTACAGCCTAACACCGAGCTTAAAATAGCTGCACAATAAACTAATAAAACGTGGGGTTAGAGGGAAAAGAAGACTGTAAACGCTGGGGTTGGTTTTCATTTAGGCTCTGGTATGAAGAGCAGCGTTCTGTTGTATATGCAGAGCTTTGTACCTGGCAGATGGCTCCAGGCAGCGATGAAACCGCTTCAGTTCTCCTTCCATTCAGTTTGCTTCCTAGTACAAATCTTGAAAAATACATGTAGATGCTCACTTTTTCTTTCTCTCTTTTTTCCTGGTAATAAATTATTGTTACCAGTTCTGTGGTTATGTAACTGAGGAAAAGGCCTGGATATGTAAGTCTTCATAAGTTAAAAATGGTTTAGTTTGTCCTCTAAATAGAACTTGTGCTTGGAAGCTTCATGAGGAGTCAGAAAAACATGTTTTATTGGAGAGAGCAAAAGGTTGAACTCTCTTTCTAGGGAGATTTCTTTAGCTCTGAATCTTGCTGCTAAAACACAGTGTCATGGTTTTAATTGCATAATATTGTCTGTGAGATATTACAGCTTTGGGATGGTGTCTTTTGATCTGCTTGACCTGGTAGCAGTTAACTGGAGAAGAGAGAGGAATCTAAATTAAATGACTTGCAATGATATCCTCGGCTTCCTCTGAGAATTTCAGGCCAGTTTTTCCCGCCATACTATTATTTGTTTTTGGCCATGCTGGGTCTTCGCTGCTGCTGGGGCTCTCCCCTGGTTTGGGGAGCGGAGGATGCTCTTGGCTGCGGTGAATGGCTTCTCGGTGCTGTGGGTCCCCCGTTGCAGAGCACGGGTCTAGGGCACGCCAGCTCAGCAGCTGTGGCTCCAGAGCACCTTCAGACTGATTGTATTAAAATTCTTATGACTTGAAAAGATGCTCAACATCACTCATTATTAGAGAAATGCAAATCAAAACCACAATGAGGTACCACTTCACACCAGTCAAAATGTCTGCGATCCAAAAATCTGCAAGCAATAAATGCTGGAGAGGGTGTGGAGAGAAGGGAACCCTCCTACACTGTTGGTGGGAATGCAAACTAGTACAGCCACTATGGAGAACAGTGTGGAGATCCCTTAAAAAATTGCAAATAGAACTGCCTTATGACCCAGCAATCCCACTGCTGGGCATACACACCGAGGAAACCAGAATTGAAAGAGACACATGTACCCCAATGTTCATCGCAGCACTGTTTATAATAGTCAGGACATGGAAACAACCTAGATGTCCATCAGCAGATGAATGGATAAGAAAGCTGTGGTACATATACACAATGGAGTATTACTCAGCTGTTAAAAAGAATACAGTTGAATCAGTTCTGATGAGATGGATGAAACTGGAGCCGATTATACAGAGTGAAGTAAGCCAGAAAGAAAAACACCAATACAGTATACTAACACATATATATGGAATTTAGAAAGATGGCAATGATGACCCTGTATGCAGGACAGCAAAACAGACACAGATGTGTATAGCGGACTTTTGGACTCAGTGGGAGAGGGAGAGGGTGAGATGATTTGGGAGAATGGCACTGAAACATGTATAATATCATGTAAGAATCGAATTGCCAGTCTATGTCCGATGCAGGATATGGCATGCTTGGGGCTGGTACACGGGGATGACCCAGAGAGATGTTGTGGGGAGGGGGGGTGGGAGGGGGGTTCATGTTTGGGAACACATGTACACCCGTGGTGGATTCATGTCAATGTATGGCAAAACCAATACAGAATTGTAAAGTAAAAAAAAAAAAAAAAACTCTTATAACTTGAATTAGCAGTTTAAGTTTATGAGTTTACTCTCCATGTTTTTCTTTGAATGTTGTGTCTTTTGACTTGCAGCTCAATAACTATAGACAGATGTGAAGTATGTTAGACCATATTTGCCAATAAATGGACTGTGATTTTGTATCTTGTGATCAAGACAGGACTTGGTTCTGTGAGGGAAACTGGCAGATATTCTAATCCGGATCTTAACTGGCCTAGTCCTCCCATCTTACTGAAGTTGAGAATTTTCTTGATGGAAACCCCCAAAAGAGTTTCAGATAATCCGTGTTCTTCAGCAGATGGACGGGAGTGGAGTGATATCCCCGTGGGTCACCGGGCTGGATGGCTGAGGTGCCACCGTCCTGCTGCTGCTCCTGAGAGCTTGGTGGAGGCTGGTTCCTGGGCCATTTTGCATTTGCGCTCTTATGTTGTGGCCAGAGAACTGCTGCTGATGAGATAAGTCTAATTAACAAAGGGCCCTTCATAGGAGAGTTACAGATTCCTGTGATAAGTGGAGATTAGGGTCTGCTTTTTTCCCCTGGTTGGAGCAAAACAAGGTATTTTCAGGGGATGGGAAGGAGGAGAGAGTGTATGTACAAATGAAGTATGTGGTGGTTATTAAAACATCCCCAGAATATTAGTCACATTACAGACCATAAGTTTTAGTGACTCAGACAGAATGGGTGTAAATATCAAAGGGACTAAAAGGGAATAGAAGATTTGGGAAGGCGTGATCAATTGACCATGACAACTGGTCCCTCTTGGCAAAGATAGAAAATTTCTGACATTTTGAAGAGCTAGATTGCCTGCATCATTTGTCCTGAGGGAAGAGAGCTCTCTTGTGAAGTTCTGATGTTTTGGTAGCCATAGTGAGATAAGACAGTGTCTGCCCTAGATGCCCTAGATTTCCTACTGAACGTGCGTTTTTCTGGCCATTTTCTCATTTCTACTGACTCAACTTGGCCAGTCATCAGGACTCTTAATTCTGTATAGATTTTTGAAGCCTTGTGTGCTGTGTTTCGTCATTCAGCACGCCCAACTCTTTGCAGCCCCATGGACCACTGCAGCCCGCCAGGTTCCTCTGTCCAAGGGGATTCTCCAGGCAAGAATACTAGAGTGGATTGCCATGCCCTACTCCACTGAAACCTTTACCCTGACCTAATTAATAAGAATATCTGGGAGGTAAAGTTGAGAATCACAGACCTTCCGGAATGAGAACATCACTTTTGTGGAATGATAAAACATCAAAAAATCTAAATTGAGAGACATTCCACAAAATGTACTTTTTTAAAGTGTCAAGGTCATTTGAAACAAATTACACTGATTAGAGGAGACGTATGAGGCACGATAAGGAAATGGAATGTGCAGTCCTCAGTTGGCTTCTGGGCGCGAGAGAGGACACTTGTGGGATGACTGGCTGAATCAGGGGAAGGTCTGCAGATTAGCTTACAGTGTCGCCTCAATGTTAGTTCGTAGTATAATTACGCTTAACTTTTAAAGTTAATCCTTTTTGAGTTCTTGTTCAGCAAGTCTTCCGTCTGTATGACCTTTGTTCCCTCGCTCCAAAGGCTTATGATCTTTATTGACCAAGCCAGGCATGTTTTCAGACCTTGCCAAATAATGTGTGCATTCTGTTAGGCTGTACGTATGTACTTTCTCTTCCCATGCAGTCTCACTATTAAGGGGTGTTGCTGTACAATGAATAATAGGCATCCTTTTTTCAAACTGGAAAGTGGGGATGTAGTAATTTAGTGGGTTTCTACCAGCACTTAAAAAATGGGATAGAAAATATCAGTGTAAGACAGAGTAAGGTTAAATACTGTTGCAAGAAACTTTTGTTTCTCTGTGTGTATTTTGCATCTTCACTGGGTGGTCATGTAAAACGCATGTTGTACTCTTAGTTGCCACTAGTGAAAGTTTGGAAGTCCCTGCTTTAAGAGCTACCAGTCTTTTGAAGATAGATGAAGTTGTAAAAGCACTGTGTGTTGTAGACACATCAGAAGTAATTTAGAGCATTTTGTTTGACACCTCTTAAGGATTTTGAGGGCCAGAAATCAGGGGGTTGTATAAAAGTTAAAGGATTTCACTGCATTTAGGGGTCTTAAGCTTTTTCATTTTTAATAGAACACAAGTCACAGTACCTATCTGCATGAAAAATAATTCCAGTGCAGAATAGCTGGTCTGCCTGCAAATACATGGATCTGTGGCGGCACCGATCCTGTGCTTCGCTTCCAGGACAGAATTTGGCTGTAAAATTTAAGGGTGTGCTGGGAATTGCTGGGGGAAAAAAGAAAACCAGAAGCAAAACAGAAAACCCTGGAGGAGCCAGAACAGACAGACAGAATGTGCCGGGGAAGAACAGAGGGATTTGTCCCCCTGCCGCCGTGGGCAGCTCTCCAGATGCTTCAGGGCAGGAATCCTGTGTGAGTGTCCTTCTCTACAGCGTCACACTCTCTGCTGAGGAAGGTTTGCATGCTCTGCTGCGTGTTCCGTTATTTTAGGGATGGAGTTGGAAGTGTGTGTGGTCTTCACACTGCCCAGCAGGTGCTCTGCGTGGCCTCCAGGGTTCTGGGGGAAGACGATATGAAAATGTCCTCAGGAAAATGCTTTATTATGTTTCAGTTACATTTTGGAGAATTGTATTAAGTAATCATGGGCTTTCTTGGGGCTTCCCTCGTGGCTCAGATGGCAAAGATCTCTGGGTCGGAAAGATCCCTTGGAGAAGGGAATGAGTACCCACTCCACTCTTCTTGCCTGGCAAATCCCATGGACAGAGGAGCCTGGCAGGCTGCAGTCCGTGGGGTTGCAGAGTCATACACGACTGAGCGACTGAACACTACCCCTTTCACATAGTGGGGTTTTTAAGACCAGTGAGATCCGAGTTTATTTCTGACTCTGCCACTAATTTCCCAAGTGGCGTTAGTGTCAAAGAACCTGCTGGCCAGTGCAGGAGACGAAAGACACACCGGTCTTTCAGAGCTTTCCTGGTGGCTGAAAATAGCAAAGATCCTGGGTTGAGAAGATCCCCTGGAGAAGGGAATGGCAACCCACTCTAGTATTCTTGCCTGGAGAATCCCATGGACAGAGGAGCTTGGCAGGCTACAGTCCATGGGGTCGAAGAGAGTTGGACATGGCTGAGCCCACGTGTGCACACACACAGCCACTAATTACTATTTAACAGCAGCCAAGTAATTTGACTTTTCTCAGCTTCAGTTTGCCTTCTGTGAAATGGAGCGGGGGCATCTTTGGATGGTGGGGGGATCAGATGAAACAGGAAATAGGAAAGAGCTACGGTCTCTACAGAGCACTTTACCGAAAGACGGCGATGAGATGCAACTGCTTTCCTCTGGTCTTTATGAGAGGGTTGGGTTGTGAAGAGGGTTCCATGGATCAAAGTCTTCATGGCGTATTAAACAATTCTTTTATGTAGTTACTGCAAAAATCTACAAGGGAGAAGCTTGAGGACGTTCTCCCATACCATACGGAGTTGATACCTAACTCAGTGCTTTAGGAATTTAACTCTCTGGAAGGTTTTGAAAGCAGAGGAGGGTAGGGTTTTACACCCTATTTATTGAGTAAAACTGTTATCCGGATTGGAGACATTTTACAGAATTAAAGCAGTTGCTCACTTTGATGGATGTAACACGTAGATGATTAAACCAGCTTGATCTGCCTTCTGCTGAAATGTGTGGCTGTGTGACAGGCGTGTTTATTTCTTGAAGGGCGGGCATTGAATTTAATTTCCCTGAGACGATTATAATCAGAAATGCTTTTAGGCCAGTTGTTTGCTCTGTGACCATTAACTAACAAGATGATTCAGTCAGGCTTGATTCAGTTCAAACTCAATCTTTCGAAACCAGCCATGTAGTTTCAACTTAGTTTTATTTCCTGGAGGGGTGGCATGTGGGATCCCCCCACTCAGTTTCCCATGAAGAGTGTATAAGCTTCAATACAGGCAAATTTCAACAAGATGAATAGACAAGTCTTTCTGGAAATCACTTCCGTGTTGTAAGGAGTTTTTAAATTCCTTTAGCAGTTTTCTAGGTGAGCATTCACTAGTCAATCTTTTTCCCTTTTTCAAAACAAATTTCCTTCTTTTTTTTCCTGGCCTAAAAATAATGCAAATATTCATGGGTTAATTTCTTTTCCTTTCATGGGTTTATAACTACATAGTTCCTAGAGAATTGTGTCTTAATGAGATTGTCAGAGTTTCTTAGTTGGCCCTATTCCAAAATGTTTTAGGGCAATGCATTTTAATGTTTTATAATTCTACACTGGAGAAATCCTAACAGGGTATTTAAGTCAGGTGATAAAATGAAAGTCATAAAAGTGCTTTAAAGAACTATGGCGCTGGAATGGGTTTCCTTCCTAGTTCAAAACCATTTCAGAAACTGCGTGAATGACCTTTATTTTCTTCTCTGTAGCACACACGACTGTAATTTCCCATGACTATTTATGGTCTGTACAGCCCTTTTCTAACTTCCTTTTTTTTCTTTTTTTAAATGTCAACGGAATACGTGTTTCTTTAATGGAAAATGTTCTATTTGGGGGAAGCTGCTTTTCCTTAGCTATGTTGTGGAGTTGTGTGTGTGTGTGTGTGTGTGTGCATGTGTGTGTGTAAGTAAGTGTGGGGGCTACAAGATCAGAGAGTATTGAATTAGTGGATTGAAAGCTTGGAACGACAGTCTTGGTGGTGACTCCTGAATACAGAACCTTCTTTTTATCCTCGATTAAAAATATCTGTACCTGTTATTCCAGAGTCTTTCTTTTTAAGGAAGATTTTATTCTTTTTTTAACTAAGGTATGGTAAAATAGTCCCGAATTGAATGCAGAATGTGTCAAACCTGGGTGGTTTTGAAATGAGAGAAAGTTGATTCATTGACAGAGTGGTTCGTTCCAGGTAGGGGCTGGGGAACAAGGCAGCCTTGGCCTTGGTGACCGTGGCAGGTGGGTCCTGTGGGCTGGACAGTCTCTGTGCTCGGTCACTGTGGCCCCACAGCAGCGCGCCCGTGCTGGAGATCACCGGGACGCAGGAGGGTTGTCTGTCTGCCCAGGTCCTGCTCCGCCCTTTGCTTCCCTTTTCAGTGACTGGGAGCCTGATCCCAGCAAGGATTCTCTTTCAGTTCTCCAGCTTTGCATTTTGCTTTTATCTGTGTTTCCCAGTAACTAAGGAAGTATTATAGTTTTTGACAATTTTAGTTATTGGAGAAGGAAATGGCAACCCACTCCAGTGTTCTTGCCTGAAGAATCCCAGGGATGGGCGGGATCTGGTGGGCTTCCGTCTATGGGGTCGCAGAGTCGGACACGACTGAAGCGACTTAGCAGTAGCAGTAGTTATCTCAAGTATAAAAACATTCTTCATAGTTTGGCTGCTGTTCACACAATCATTTGGGTTACTGATAGCATATATTAATATATGTTTCCATGTAAATTTTATTAAAGTATAATATAAATACAGAAATGGGACCATAAGTATGAAAGTGTCAGTTGCTCACTCGTGTCCAATTCTTTGCAACCCCATGGACTGTAGCCTACCAGATTCTCTGTCCGTAGAGTTCTCCAGACAAGAGTACTGGAGTGAGTAGCCCATTTCCTTCTACTGCAAGTATAGTACTTGATAAATTTTCTCAAAGTGAACACACTCATGTGACCAGTACCCAGATTAAGAACCAGAATGGTATCATACTGGAAAAATTAGAAGCTATCTTGTAGACACTGCCTCCCTTCCCTGACTTTTAATATTGCAGATTAGTTTTGCCTGATTCTGGCCTCTGTAATTACGGAATCGTGCAGTGTATCCTGTTACCTGGATTCTCTTATTAGTATCATATTTTTTAGATTCATCCTATTGATACATGTAGTTCTTCATTTTCACTACTATATAGTATTCCATTATTTTACTACAGAACAAATTATCTCTTGCAGTTGTGAATATAAGTCAGTAAAATACGGTTTGTATACCATACTGAAAAGGACTTAGTCACTGTATGATATAGTTATATTGTGACCTAACATCGATTGTTTTATTGCTGTGAAAACTCTTTTATTTTAAAATAGGCAATTGTGTTTCTCTTCCTTAAGACAGAACATTAGCTTTACCTTATCACTCTCCTTTCTACGCCCCACCAGCTATAAAATATGACTTCCTTTTTCTTGTGTACTTTCATAAAAATTTATTTCGAGGGAATTCCCTGGCAGTCCAGTGGTTAGGACTCCGTGCTCCCACTGCAAGGGGCAAGGGTTCCATCAGGGAGCTCAGATCCTGCGAGCCACACATTGTGGCCAGGAAAAACAAAGTTGATCTCTGTCTCTTTGTAGTTAACACATTCAGGTAATTATTGTGTTCAGTATAGATTGTGGAGTTATATATCTATATGCCTGCCAAAGCTAAAGCCTGTCTTTAAATTCGTGTTTCCAAACCCAGTCTCCAGTAGGGCAGGTGTCCCTCAGGAAGCTCCTGGGTTTGCTGAGGATTCTGGAGCGGAGCTCTGGCTTCTCAGCATGGTCTTGTTGTCTTTTGTCTTTGTAGCCTGAGATTCCTGAATGCATCTGCAAACAAACTGGAAACCCTCCCTCCAGCCACACTTTCAGAGGAGACCAGCAGCATCTTACAGGAGTTGTATTTGACGAATAACAACCTCACAGATAAATGTGTGCCCTTGTTAACCGGACACCCCCATCTCAAGATTCTTCACATGGCCTATAACCGACTGCAGAGTTTTCCCGCAAGGTAACAGAAGTTTGCAGAGTGACGTCTTTCGTTGCATTTCTGAAAATGGGTTCAGAGATGGAAAGGCAAAAACTAAAATGTTTGGTTTCCAAATAGTGTAAAGCTTTTTCCTCTTTTCTGTTAAGCCATCATCAATGTTCCGCTAAAGAGGAATGTGTTTAGTTTTCTAATATGAATGTATCCAAGGACCCAGTTGCTAGACTGCTCTTATGATTTTGAAACAAAGTATGTTATTTACAAGGTATGTTTTTCTTTTGCTTCCTATTAACCAGTCAACTTAATTTAAAAAAATTAGCATAGTATGGTGAGTGAGAATTAGAACGTTAAGGAGGAACCTGAAGGTTCTTAATTAGCTAATGGCTTTGTATTTGGGTTCATGGTATAAAAAGCAGCAGCGGCTCATTTGACTGTAGAAACTGTGACACTGGAAATAATTTATGGCTCTCAGAAAACTCCACTTTTAAGTCGATTGTAATCTGGGAAACAGTAGCAGTGCACCTTGCCTTGGATGAATCTGCACGCTGAGCCTGCTGTGGAGGACCTGCTCTGCTTCCGGCTCATTGGCACTTATCCGTTTAAGAAGTCAGGTCCTGGAACTCACACCCACACATCAAAGAAGCAAGCGCTAACCCCTGTGGTATTCTGCTGTCAACTGCAGCTTAGCACTGGGCCAGAGCCGGATGCTGGCCCAGCCTCCCTCTGTGGCCGTCAGGGTCCGCAGTCTGTTGGAGCCCTTACTAAACGGGGAGGCCCACATATGCATCGACGTCTAGTGTTGCTCTGTCTCGTAGTGTACGTTTATTTTCTCCTGCGCATTTGATGTTGATGTTTAAGTTTTTCTTTCTTTTTTCTTTTTAATTGTTATGTATTTTTCTTTTACTATGGAACGAGGTGATATTTTTAGAAGAAAACCTGGTAGTCCCATAAGAGTCACACCCCTGGAAGGGCTCCCCATCCCCTGTGAGGTGGTTAGTGACCAGGCATGGCAGCCCCTCAGGCTCTGAGGGTTCCCCCGAGCGACCCAGGCCACTGGTGACTGCCCTAAATACAGAAACTTGGGTTTTTTTACACCTTCATTCTATGTTGAGGCATGGAAATTTCTTTAACATTTTCTTCCTTGGGCCTGATTTCCATATTTTGAATCTGTCATGCCTGTTGCTTATTGATTTCTTCCCATTTTCTTTTCAAAATATGTGACATATTCAAATAACAATCTCTTACAAATTCGTGCTGTCAGAGACGGATTACTTCACAGTCAGTACATACAGGGGTGCTTGTAGCGTACCCTAACACCATGTTGAATGTTTATGATATTAAAAGATTTGATTTCATAAGGTGAAAACTTAGTTCTTGTATCTTTGCTATATATCTTCAAGTAATCAAATAAAGTAACTTTATGTTTGAGAGATAACAGAAGGGCAGTAAAGGGTTTCTTGCTAAATTGTTCGGATGGTTTATTGTGACAAGTGAAACTTCAGCAGGCAGGTAAGATACCAATAACTGTGGTGACTGTTAAGACTCCAGCGTCACCTGCGGTGGAAAAGGGGTCAGAGGAGTGACAGATGCGTGTGGGGCTGGGGGTGGGGGCGGGGGAACTTTCCCCGTCTAGATTTACAGAAAAAACAGGAAGCCCCCAACTCTGGAATTTTTTCTTTATTTGGTTACTGTCATTGTTGATTAATATAACAAATGTTAATTCTAGACTATAAGGTTAATTCTAGACTGTACAGTCCATGGGATTCTCCAGGCCGAACACTGGAGTGGGGAGCCTTTCCCTTCTCCAGGGCATCTTCCCAACCCAGGGATCGACCCCAGGTCTCCTGTGTTACAGGTGGATTCTTCACCAGCTGAGCCACCAGGGAAGTTATATTCGGGTATGTTATGGTAAAGTCAGAAAGGTGCTTCCTTTGTAGATTTTAGCAGAAGTTGAGAGAAATGTCTTTGGGTACAGACTGAATTTGGCTCAGCCAGAAGATCTCTCGGTGGCTCAGACAGTGAAGAATCCACCTGCAAGGCGGGAGACCTGGGTTTGATCTCTGGGTGGGGAGGGTTCCCTGGGGAAGAGAATGACTACCCCCTCCAGTGTTCTTGCCTGGAGAACTCCATGGACAGCAGAGCCTGGTGGGCTACAGTCCACGGGGTCTCGAAGAGTCAGACACGACTGAGTGACTGACACACTCACGCAGACGGTCTCGAGGGATCCGGATGGCCCGTCCGCATTCTCCTCGTCACCGCCACTTGGTAATCACATGTAATGTCGGAGGAGTTTGGGGAGTGGGTTTCGGGAGAAAGCATATCTTCACATAAGCCTTCCCTCTTCTCCTCTGTATCCCCTTGAGATCTCAGTACCAGTACAAAGAAACCCTACTCTTACACTAAGCTCTTTAAAGCACATATACTGGATTAATGCAGACTTTTGACCCATTTGAGTAGGATTTTCACTGAAGTTCAGACTAAGCCACATAGCAAAGTGATTGTTACCAGGATAACTTAATTCACACACGGAGTTTTAATAGGAAAAGGACATCCGTTTTTCTTCTTGTTGCCAATTTAAAGAGTTGAAGCTAAGACTTTTTGTTTTGTAGTAAGAAAAGCGTGTGTGTTAGTTTCTCAGTCGTGTCTAGCTCTCTGTGACCCCGTGGACTGTAGCCCACCAGGCTCCTCTGTCCTTGGAATTCTCCAGGCCAGAATGCTGGAGTGGGTTGCCATTTCCTACTCCAGGGGATCTTCCTGACCCAGTGATTGAACTCAGGTTTCTTGCGTCTCCTGCATTGCAAGCAGATTCTTTACTGTCTGTGCCACCAGGGAAGCCCCTGTAGTAAGAAAGGAGGTGTTAAAATACTTTGATCCTCAAAAACAAGTGAAAAAGTGATTCAGCAAATCATTTGTTAAAATGATTCCGAGTGAATCTTCAAAGAATCTTCAGGCTAAATTACCCTTTGGTTCTCATGATCTATTATTAGTATTTTCTTTTTAAATTTCTTTCTAGTTGTTTTGTGACTTGCCCACCTTGGATTTTTTTTTTTTTTTTTTTTAGTAAAATGGCAAAACTAGAGGAACTTGAAGAGATTGACCTCAGTGGGAATAAACTGAAGGCTGTCCCGACGACCATCATGAGCTGCAGACGCATGCACACAGTGACTGCTCACTCCAACTGCATCGAAGTCTTCCCTGAGGTTATGCAGCTCCCGGAGATAAAGGTGGGTGGCCGAGCCCGTGACCCCCAGGCATCAGGCCGCAGACGTGCTTCCTGTGAGTCACCGGCTCCGGATGCTGGCTCCCCCTGGGTTTCCTTGGAGTGAAGACGCCTCTGTTGTTCTTGCTCCATCCTCCTCGCTGCTGGGCCACACTGCTGAGCTGGCCGAGGGGGGAAACCAGAAAACAAGAAGCCCTGGGCTGGGAGTGGGGAAGGTGGCTCAGAGGCCAAGAGTCTGCCTGCAGAGACACGGGAGGCTGGGAAGACGCCCCGCAGGAGGGAACAACACCCACTGCAGTGCTCTTGCCTGGGGGCCCCATGGACACAGGAGCCTGGTGGGCTACTGTCCGTGGGGTCACAAGGGATCAAACACTACTTGCGACTAGACATCAGCCACGTAGCCGCCTCACTCATTCCCATCTGTCTAACAGTACCTGTCGCACCTTTTTCCAGGGTGTCTCAGAGACTGAGCCAGGCGTGATAGGAGTTTGAAAGAGCCAGCAGCACCCCGCACCCCACACCCCAATTAAACAGCAGCGTCCCCTCGGCAGTGTGGCGTAGTAGTGATTCCCTGTGCAGATGTAGTCTCACTGCTGTTTCAAGACCAGACGTGCTTTAGTTGAATGGCGCTGGCAGAACAAGTAGTATTTCCCATTTGGTAGGCGAGGACGCTGAGGTGCTGCCGAAGAAGGTGGTCTGTGTCAGTGAAGATGGCAGCCTGGTGGCAGAGGCTTTCTACACCTCATGACTGTGAGCAGTCTCATGGGACAAAACTAGTTCACTAGCAGGAACGTCATCTAACAGTTTTTTTCAGGGGGGCGGGGGCCGGTGTGCAAAGTGTTCTTGCCTGGAGACTCCCAGGGACAGCGGAGCCTGGTGGGCTGCCGTCTGTGGGGTCGCATAGAGTCGGACACGACTGAAGCGACTCAGCAACAGCAGCAAAGAGTAAGAAGTTCTTTCATTTGTGTCTCAGCATTTCTGATGATTAGTTTTATGCTTAATAAAGAAAGAAAACTCTGATTATAGACTCAGGATATGTTCTGATCTCCTAAAAAGGAACAAATGTCATCCTGTTTGAAGTCACTTTGAATAGCATGAACGATTTTTCATCACAGGAGTACATTACGTGGTTGAGGTGTGTACGAGCCATGTGATAAGTGTGTGTGTTTGCTTTAGGCCATGAAGTATTTTACTTTGAGCACTGTAATCTCATATATGACTGTGGCATTTTAGAATACTTAACTGAAAACTCGCAGAATTCTTTCTTTTTTTTTGCCATGCTGTCTAGCTCGCGCGGTCTTAGTTCCCCGGCCGGGGATGCAACCCGGACCCCCGCAGTGGAGGCACAGTCTTAACCACTGCACCACCGGGGAAGTCCCAGAAGTATTCTATTTTTACTTGATAGTACTTTTTTCAGTCGGTTAAGAGGGGTGGGCTTCTGAAAGGAATAGATCTAGAGTTGGAATCCAGCTCAAAGTCACTTAACTGTTCTGTTTCCTCATCTGCACAGTGAGGGAAAGAGCAGCACAGAGTCGCAGTGTTGCTGTGAGGACGAAGTGGAACAGAGCACGCAGAGAATCTGAGAGAGGAGGAAGGACTCTGGCGAGGGCACACCGTGTGCACCACTGTTAGTGACGAGGCCTCCACAGGGCTCGGCTCTGATGCTGGTTATACGGAGCAACTGTCTTGGCTGATGAGCAGCAGAATCCAGGAAGCCTGTCACTTAAGCACAGGCTTCTCTGATTCCAGCACAGGAGCTGTGCTGACAGCTGAGCCTGCCGGGGGCTGCTTGCCGGCCGATCCTGGGAGGGGGTATGGTGTGTCTCGGGGGTTCATTAAACAGGGCCCTGTGCACCCCAGCCTCACGGTTAACCTCCCGTGCGCTGCTCTTATTTTCTGCACCTGTCTTTTAATGTTCTTGAACTCTTAGTTGTAGATTCTTTTGTTTTTAAGCATCTGGTTTCAAATGCAGATGGACATTTACAGTTTTCAAGTGTCGACTAGGTTTTGCACGATGTGAATGTTGTCCTGCAAAAGCAGACTTTCTCTTCGGCCCTTGCTCCTTGCCTGGGCTCCCGGCTTCAAGTCGGCACATTGTGTCTCGTTTCACCCCTTCCCTGCGTCTGCCCTCTGTGCCCTGCTTGACGCCCCTGCGTTGGGAGTGTGTGTGGCCGGAGCTGCACCAGTGGCTTGCAGGGTCTCAGTTCCTCCCTTAGGGTTTAAACCCAGGGCTCTGGCAGTGAAAATGCAGGGTCCTAGCCACTGGACCACCAGGGAAGTCCTACGGCCACTTTTAAAACTTTACTTTTGGTATTATTTTTAATAGGTTTTTTTTAATCCCAGATATTATATCTTGGCATTTTCCTTATGTTAAAAATGCCCAGTCTTTCTGATCCAGCAGTCCCATGACCAAGAGATGTTTTGTTGTTGGGGTTTTATTTCAGGGGGGTGTCGGTGATGAGCAGTATCCAGTATCCTTTACATACAAAAGTATGAATTTTGCAGCCCTGGACAGGTAGTGTTATTGAAAAAGTAATAGTTACATTGTTTGAGAACTCTGGATTGATATTTTAGTGTTATTTCATATGAGAAACAATTCATTCATATTTCATATGAGACTATTTTAAGTAGCTATGTAAGTCTTTACACACATTTAAACCATCCAAGAGGAAATTCCTGGTAAAGTAGTGGCTGCAAACAAATGACAAAACACCTGAGTTGTCACTGCCAACTACTGAGCCCTGAAGCATGTCTTTAATGTAAAAGAAATCATTCTTTATAAGTGGAAATATGCTGGTGCTGCTGAGTCGCCTCAGTCGTGTCCGACTCCGTGCGACCCCGTAGACGGCAGCCCCGCAGACCCCCGCGGCCCCACGAGTCTCCAGGCAAGAGCACTGCAGTGGGCGGCCATGGCCTTCTCCAGTGCATGGAAGTGAAAAGTTAAAGGGAAAGTGAAGTCGCTGTCACGTCTGACTCAGCGACCCCATGGACTGCAGCCTACCAGGCTGCTCTGTCCATAGGACTTTCCAGGCAAGAACACTGGAGTGGGGTGCCATGGCCTTCTCTAGCCTATGTTAAAATTTTGTTGTGATCCAGATGGTCAGAATCCATCTGCCTGCAGTGCAGGAGACCCAGGTTTGATCCCTATGTTTGGAGGGAAGATTCCCCTGGACAAGCAATGGCAACCAACCCCAGTATTCTTGCCTGAAGAATCCCATGGACAGAGGAGCCTGGCAGGCTGCAGTCCGTGGGTTGGCAAAGAGTTGGACGTGACTGAGTGACTGACACTAGTAATCCTAGATTATATTCTTAATGCTTCTTGAAAATAAAGTACAGTAATTGTAAGATGTTTCATAAAAAGTGTTAAAATTATTGCAATTATAAACATTAGCAGATAACATAAGTTATAGAAGAATGAAGTACTGCTATATTTAGCTAGTTCTCTGTGAGCAGTCTCATCTTTTAAGATATTAAAGGAGAGAGCTTGTTCACAGCTTTGTTACCAAAGCTTTAAAACCAATTATCATTTAAAAGGATAAACAAGTTTTCTTACTAAAATATATATACTAAAATGTAATTTTTGAAACTTGTAAAATTAGGCCATTATTCGCATACCCCTAGAACAGAGACCACATGTCTCCCCTAATCTTGGGTAAAACGTAGGTGTAGGCTTGCCTCATTTTGGTGCATTCAGCAAGATCTCGCAGAGTGATCGTCAGGCAAGAAGGTGGGCCAGAAGGTCATATAAGTTAGTAGGAAAAAAGTTGACTTTTTAGAGTTTTCTGGTGCGCTCAAGTGTACCCAGTCATAGAAGCTTTGTTCCCTAGGATTACCGTCTTCACCATTGTTTGGCACTTTCTTCCAAACCCACCACCAGCCCTATGTCTGGAGCAGGTCATGTTCTGTTCTGATTCTAAAATAGACACACCTCCTTCTGGGCACAGATCCACCGTCAATCAGCTAGAGAGGAAAGCCTGGCCCTCGAGTCACCACGTCAGGCAGGCTCGGCTTGGCTGGTCCCGGCCGACATCCTCATCTAGGCCCCCAGTGCTGGCAGCCCAGGGAGCAGGGGAGCTGCCTGGGTGGCCCTCGCCCTTCTCACCCAGGGCCCCCTCACCTCACTCCACGGCCACCACGTTGATAGTGTAGGAGCTTTGCAACAAAACCCAAGCTCCTCATTGAATTACTTCCAATTAGTGACATATTCCTGCTGTTTCTGAAGTGTGGTTTAAGCAGGTGAAATTCATGTGTGACACAGCAGATGAAATTTAAACACCAGATACCAGCAACTTTTGTCAAATTTTCCATTTTCCTGAAGAGTCCTGATTCTGGCCACCAGGTGAACAGCATATTTTAAAATGTTTTAAGTTCTCCCCAGAAGGTTCTTTTCGTGTTTGTGCTGTGAAGTAATAAGCCATTTGGATACGTTGAGTGACGTCATCTCTAGGACTGTTGTTTTCACTGGGAAATGGAGCACTAAGCGTGTTTAACATGCCACAATCTTGAGGACAATGGATCCAGGAAGCTGAATTTCCCTTGGAATCGAGCCATGTTGTTGCTGAAGTGGGAAGAGAGCGAGAGAACCAGCTCAGTCGTAAAACACAAAGCGATGGGCCAAAGCGGGTGAAAGAAGAGGCATAAAGTCTTCAGAGAGGAGGGCAAGGGAAGTAAAGACACGCCAGGGACCAGGTAGCTGGCAGTTCGGGTTGGTGCCATCTATGGGGTTGCACAGAGTCGGACACGATTGAAGCGACTTAGCAGCAGCGTTAGCAGCTGACCTTCTAGACTTAACAGGTCACCCAGGAACTGAAATATCCAAAAACCAGGAAGCAGGAACAATTGTCTTTCTGGTCCTGGAGTCTGGGTATTCGTTATTTAGGAATTCTAACCTTTGGAGAATCTGGCACCCATTCCTGTTTGGAACAAAAGCTTCGGAAAAGGCATGATGCAGTGTCTCCCAGGACAGGGCCGCTGAAGCTGCTTTTCTCTCTGCCTCCCTGGCCACACAGCCCACAGGAAATCTGGGCCTGAACAGTCTCTCTCTCAGAGTCGGGGTAAAGTATTAACTCACACAGATTGGTTTGTTTTTTTTAACTCACGTTTGAAAAATTATTTCAGCAGGTCTTTTAAGCACAAAGCCACACCCTTTCCAGCCAAATACTGCCTCCGTCTTATGAAGTGGGCTGTGTGTACATGCAGATAGATAGCTGGCCCTCTGAGAGTCCTGTGTGTGAAAAGCGTCCCTTCAGAGGTGCCCCGGGGAGAGGAGCGCTTGTGGCCGTGCGTCCTCAGAGAGCGCGGCGGGCAGTGGGCACTGCCAGGGTCTCGACAGTCTCCTGTCCACAGGGAGAAGAGGTGAGGTCACACGCCCTGAAGTCTGGAATAGGACCTGCAGTCATCTGTAAACTTCTGTGACGTCTCCTTTCTGATCTAAAATTACATGCTAATTTTGTGCTCTACTCTGTTACCATGTCTTTTAGTTTTAAGATAGAAGTGAAGGCTCCATTGTCTTCTAAGTAACACCGATGCCCCCAGGTGTCCTGGTGTCCTGTGACTCTGTGATACACCACTGGGTCTCCCCAAGGGCACACATAACCAATTTCAAGAAGAAATGACGGAAAGGAATTGCTTAGCTTATATATAGGATGCATTTCATTAAAGTCAGATTTTAGAAATAGTTTTGGTGTTTAAGGGAATTTACTATTTGCAGGAATGGAATAGTAATTGGTGGACTGAGGATTTTTTTTGAAAAAAGTTTTACCCTGATGGTCATTTTTGTCAAGGTGTTGCCAACAAGGTTTCCTAAATCTAAAATCCAGTTGAGAAAAATCAGAGATACTGTGTATAAACTTAAAAGGAAGGGCCTTTACAAATTAATGGAGAAGGGAATGGCAACCCGTCCAGTATTCTTGCCTGGAGAATCCTACGGACAGAGGAGCCTCGTGGGCTGCAGTCCCTGGGATTGCAGAGAGTCAGACACAGCTGACCAATTAACACTTCTACAAAGTGAAGTTCTTCTTTTGCTTATTCAGTCAACAAGCATTTGTGGAAGACTATTAAAAGAACAGGAAATAGTGCTTGTAAGCAAAGCACTTACTATCTGTGCTAACACCAGAGGTTGGCACCAGATAGCAAAGTCCTGTAATTTTTAGGAATAAACCTCCTTCAGCGTGTACAACTATATTGGGGGTGTTTCTCTGCTCAATCTGCCCTTAATGGAGTGAGTTGCTTCTCATGCAGAAGCAGTCACATTAAAAACATACCAGTTCCTTTGCAGTGCTGCTTACTCTAGACTGAATCTAGCCTAACCATGCACATTGCAGTTCCCACCCTAACGGATCCATTAAGACCCATTCATTTATTCAGGCAACAAATAATTGCCTGCGAAGCGGTGGGCAGTCATTTGTTTGTTTCTCCTTCTGGTGAAAGCGCCGGTGAGCTGCTTTGTGCTGTGTGCTAAACACGCATCCGATGTGGGAGGAGACGCAGCAAGGAGAGCGTGAAGAGTTCCCTTCACAGAGGACGGTGTGCCAGGGTACAGGCAGGTGAGAACAGGGTGGCGCGAGACTTCGCTCTGACAGCTGGACAGCACGTGAGAGGAGGCAGGTGCTGAAAGGCGGGCTGAAGGCCACAGCTGACCAGCTGAGGACCTCGGGCACAGGTTGAAGGGTGGCAGGGGGCGACAGAAAGACTGAGGCTGGGGTGGAATGAGAGGTAAAACAAGCCGCGGGAGAAAACCACCCTGGCAGCACCGTGGGGAGCAGATCGGGGGGAAGGGAGGCTGAAAGCAAAGCTGGGCAGCGGTCATAGTCCTCAGGGCAAACATGAGGTCAGAACAGCACGGTGGAAGAAGACGGCGAGGTACTGGCTGCAGGCAGCTCAGGACTGGTGCCCGGATGGGCCTGGGTGGGCTGGTGCGCGAGCCCGGCTGCTAGGGTCTGCACCGCCATCCCCAAGGCCACCTTTATAAGTGATACCCCGCTGAACTTGTTTATAATCTGGTAATTTAAAGGAGGAGCAATTTTATGTCTATGGAATTGTAAGAGTTTAAATCTTCAGAGGTAACATTAAAAAACGTTGCTAACCAATTTCATGAAATTCAGCGATATTCCGCGGTGTCTTTACTCTTTCCCCTTAATACAGACTCTGACCTCGGGATTCGTGTGTCAACTGTTCAGCCTTCTACATTACCCACACCTGTCAGTCCTTAAGCTCATGTTTCACCACCACCAGGAGACTGTATGGCACTGTGGGATTGTTCTTTTCTCTGTGCTGATGTGTCCAGACCATGAAGCAGTAGTATCAGAGTTCCATTCAAGTCTAGGCGACATGCAGCCATTATGTGTAATTGGGAAAACAACCAACAGGAGGCAATGGCCATGTATGTCCCTGTTACTAACATTTAGATCAAGTGAACTCTTGCACTTCTGTTGCAAGTATCAAGGCTATCAAAGGTGATGAGAGTGGAGCTCTAGAGTAAGTGAAATGTAATGAAATTGTACCTACATTTATGATTTTCATATTAATAATAAGCCTAAAGAAAGAGACAGAATTCTAACACTGTGCTCAGGTGTTAAAGGGTGGTGGTGGAAGAGTCACTAAGTCGTGTCCGACTCTCTGAAACCCCAGGGACTGTAGCCCGCAAGGCTCCTCTGTGCATAGGAGTCTCCAGGCAAGAATACTGGAGTGGGTTGCCATGCCCTCCTCTAGGGGATCGTCCCAACCTAGGGATTGAACCCAGGTCTCCTGCATTGCAGGCAGCTCTTTACCATCTGAGCCCAGGGAAGCCCTGGTCCGTTGTAAATGCTTAGGGCTGAACCGCAGTCAGTCACAGTGCCTGCGTCTCGCTCTCGTGGTGCAGTGAATCGTCAGAGCGATTCTCCTGCAACAGAGCCTTAGAGCCAGGTGAGCCGCTTCTGCAGGCCGTGTCTTCTCGTTTCCACTTTCCCTTCAGTGTGTGGACCTGAGCTGTAACGAGCTAAGCGAAGTCACATTACCAGAAAACCTGCCTCCGAAGCTGCAAGAGCTGGACCTGACTGGAAATCCCCGGCTTGCCCTTGCCCACAGAACCCTGGAGCTGCTGAAGTGAGTCCCTTGTGAGGTGCTACCCCGCCCTGCTCCCTGAGGAGGGTGCTTGCTGCTCGGTGCAGACGGGAAGTGGGACGGGAGGCGTCTGACTTACGTGGTCTATCTTCACAGACTTGGAGTGAAGGGATTTGTGAGTCTGTAGTTCACCAAGGTGGACGGACAGCCAGAAAGGTTTTTCAGATGATTGGATACTCAGATGTCCTCCCTGAAGGTTTTTGAGAAAGTGTCCAGACAAAAAGAGATGAGAATGATGAAAACAAAGTAGAAAGGGAGATTTAAGACACAGGAGACCTACAGCCCTCTCCACTGTTCTACCAGGACGCAGAGCCTTGGCCCAGGCCCCTCAGGGTGTCCAGACCTTAGTGTTCTCATCTCTAAGGGAGGGTGGTCTACACACTGTCTAAAGGACTTTTCAGAACTAAGAATACACGGATTATCAAGACATATTTCATCCTTATACAGGTAACTTTTAGTGTTTACAAATATGAAATGTCATTTTGTGTTAAAAATGTATAAAAATTTGTTAATAAATGGAAGCAGCTCTTTGGAGCAAAATAAGTCAAATTTCTATGGCACACCAAAATAAACTCCAGCTAAATTAAAGAGTTAAATCTATAGCATGAAATAATTTTTAAAAGTAAGAAGAAATCATATAAGTATATTCACAAACCAGAAAAGAACTTTTAAGGCCAAAAAAAAGAGTGGGGGAATCACAAGAGAAGTCAGTATGTACAGATTGGTTTTGACATTTATGTTATATCTAGTTATGTATGAGTCAGTAATGCTCAGTGCTCATTCAAGCAGAAAATAAGCAAAGGACATTAATGTTTAATAAAGTACAGATAGTTACATGAAAAGATCAACGTGCAGCTTTATTGTATATCAAGGAAATAGTAAATAAAATATTTTAATGATAACATTTTTCCCCTCAAATTGCTGCTAATGGAGGAATGCCATTTATATAACTTTTTAAAAAGCCATTGGCTATCTGTGTCAGACTTTTAAAAGTATTCGTATACCTGAATCAAGGTTTTCTGTGGTAAAAATTTTATTCTAAAAGATAATCAGAAATGTGTTCATTTTAGGCATAGGGATGGTCCTCAAGATGCTTCTGATTACACTTAGGATGAGTATAAAATCACACAGCAGGGACATTTTCATGATGTAATTAGAGAAAAATGCAGAACCACGTAGATAATGGAGTGACCCTCTATTATACAGGCCCAGGACAGGGCCCGTTCAATTCTCTACCGAAGAGTACACGTTCCTGGAGTGCCCAGAGTGCCCGCCGTGAAGCACTCTGGCTCCCGGACTTAAAGCGGCTAGAGACAGTCAGTGGCATCATGGCACTCTTCAGGTAGGCGCGCCACCCTCTGTTCAGTGTCTAGACGGTGGTGGCCCCTTCTTCACTCTGTAGGGGTCCCACACCTAGCGTGTGACTTAGACCCTCTGTCGAGCGCTGGCCGGTCTGTTCTCCACAAGGCAGCATTGGTCCATGTGGTGACCGCTCCATGGGGTTAAGCTCCAGCTCCGAGACCCCCTCAGCCTCCCCTCAGGATGCACACGAGTCTGCGCCCCGCTCACTTCAGAAGCCGCCGGTCATGCTGTTCAGGAGGATGAGTGCTGCTTCACCAGAAAGGATTGGGGTGGAGGCGGACAGGGTTATTCTTTTCTTTAATAATCAGGCTAGGAAATGGAATTGTTTAAAGGCTCTCTGTTCTGTTTGTTTGTTTGTTTTAAGTATAAATGTCTTTAGAAAGGAACCTTCCATTTTTCTCTAGAAAAGTAAGTAAAAAATGCAGTGAGAAGCTGTAAGATAAGCCTTAAGAAACCCAGTGCATTGCTTACCATGGTACATGGATCAAATCTGGTACCAGGTCATATGGAAAGCAAACAAGAGCAGGTCTTTTTTAAATACCCCTTTTATTGATGTGTTTGAAAAGAGGATATATCTCACTGATGTAAAATGAGGTATTTTATTTCTGAATTTTCCACTGGCACCATCTGTGATATTTATGTTTCTCAGCTTTTTACGATAAAGGAAAAAGTGAATGCTTTCTGGAAATTAAGAGCAGAAACTTCTGTTTAATGAAATAGTTTTAAATTTCAAAGAAATTGCCACCAAATATTTCTAGAATCAAAGTTGATATTATTAGATATTGATTTACTTCTGAGTTGACTGCTTCAGGAGAGGTATTCAGTGTTTATTATATTTTGGAGTTAATGAATGCCAACAGATAATTTAAATTCCTGGTCTCAGGACAGAAGTGTTTAGGTGTTGAGGTTATATGCCCTTTCTCTTAAGTAACGGGGGGAAAAAACTAGTGGCAGTTTACAAATGGGGATTTATCTCACCGTGTGGTAGGCAGCCTTTTAAGAAGCTGCTACAAGTCTATATGACTTTGTGTTCATGGGCATTGAATCCTTGCTCATAGACTGGTTTTTAATGAACTGTGTTTGAGGGTTTACTCTTTTAATATTTCTGTTTGGGGTCCTGTTGGACCAATTACAGCATACCACAGCCAAGGTGAGATAGGAACTTGTCTCCCCATTTATATATATGTAGCTAACATGAAATTTACTGAATTCCCCTCATTTATTTGATAACTTTATGTTATTGGTCTCAGCGCAGTTGGCTGTGCACGTGAGGAAAGAATTGGCAGCGTCAGGGAGCAGCGAGTCCCCAGTAATGTTTGGTAAATGTTTACAGGGGGTGATGTGAGCAGGTATTGGATTTGAGGATGAATGTTGCAGAACTCTCTTGTGTCGCCCAAGCACAGTATGGTTGTAGCTGAGGTTTCGTTCTTTTCACATCTGGGCTTCATGTTGTGAGAACACATCTGTCTTCAATAGTTCGTGTTCTCATGCCAAGGGTGAGAGCCTTTCATCCGGGCGGTGAGTGTGGAGGCTCAGTGCCTGCCACGGACGCTGAGAAACTGGTCTCTGTGCTCTGTGTGTGCCCCTTGGGTTTCATTGCGATGAGTAGCTAGTTCTCGCTGCTGATAAACATTTCAGACCCATCAAACACAGTGAGAAACGGTAAGTACAGAGTGCTTAGGTGTGTCTCGTTTCTCAGGTAAAGGTAGCAATGAGCACCTGTTCTGTTTTAATGATTCCTGGCCCCTCCGTTTCTCTGATCAGTAATATCCGCTGTTTCAAGATTGATCAGCCTTCGGCAGGAGATGCTTCTGGAGCTCCAGCCGTGTGGAGCCACGGCTACACCGAAGCTTCAGGGGTGAAAAACAAGTAAGTGAAACTTTGGAATGAGAACTGTTGCCCGCCCGCCTCCCCGCCATAGCAGGGCAGAGAGAAGCCCGTCGCTGGCACACACTTCCCCATGCCACCTGTATTCCGGCATGCTTCCCCAGAGGGAGGCCACCGCGTGACTTAGGCGGGAACATTAGCTCAGCCCCGCTTGGCACACACCCACCCTCGTTGTGAGAGAGGGTGCCAGGAGACGCTGTAACTGACACATTACACCTCTGTAGACTCCCGTGTTTGGAGCAGTCATGGGTATTGAAACGCATCCCCGCTCTTTTGAAAAGCCCCTTGATCTTTCTCTGAAGCCTGTTTACCAAGAAAAGCAGGGATAGTATTAAAGCAGCAGAAGTAGCCTTGATTGTCCTTGCTGGCGATCCCTAAAGGTGCTGACAGCATTTCTGTGGAGCTGTTTCTTACAGTCTCTGCTTGTCCACTCTCTATGACGTCAGCTGTTCGTCTTGCCACCAGGTCCTGCCCGTCTTAATTCCTTTCTCTTCCCTCTTTTCACCAACCTTCCCTGTCTCACATACAGATGTTGGTTTCTTGAGAATTGTAATCCTGCTCTGCAGGCTTGCTTTTTATGAAGGGGTGCTGATTATCAGTGCGGGTGAAGAATCCGCCTGCAACACAGGAGACGTAGGTGTGACCCCTGGGTGGGGGAGATCCCCTGGAGGAGGGCATGGCAACCCCCTCCAGTGTTCTTGCCTGGAGAATCCCATGGACAGAGGAGCCTGGCGGGCTGCAGTCCAAAGGCTCACAAAGAGTCAGATGTGACTGAGAGACTGCTCAGCAGTGGCAGAAAGGCCAAGGAGCCTGTAAATTCGAATAGTTGTCATTTAGTTAGCTACGGCACAGGAACACCCAGCATTCAGAGCAGGCAGGCCAGAGGGGGACAGAAAGTGCAGGACGACCTCAGGAGAGGTAGCGGCCTTCAGCCCTCGGTGCTCATTAGAGTCAGTCAGCTGCGGAGCACTGAAGAACATTCTCCAACCGAGGACCATTAAACCAAAGTGCATTAGAGCCTCCCCAGGGGACTCCAAGGGGCCGCCGGGGCTGAGCTCTGCTGGCGCGCTTTCCTTCCTGGGAAGGAGAAGGTGGAACTGTGGCTGCCACTCTGGCCGCTTTTCCATGGGTCAGAAAGCAAAACGGAACTCACGCTGTGGGTCTGACTCGGCAGTCCTTTCCTCTTTCCCTGAGAGTGTGATATGGAATATTAGAGAAGATGTAGGCTTCCTTTACCATGTTAGGAAAAGGCCCTTCTATGCCTGGTTTGCTAAGAGTTTTCCTAATGTGTATCAGATTTTCTGTTATAGGCTTTTTCTGCATCAGTTGAGGTGATCGTATTTTTTCCTGTCTTAGTCTGTTGAGATAATGAATTGTATCAATTTTAGAATGTTGAATCCGCCATGCCTTTTCAGGATGAGTTTCAATGTGGTCGTGATGTATTACCCTTTTTATATTCTGCTGGGCTCACTCTTCTGCTAATTTGTTGATCACGTCTGTATTCACAGTAATTTTTTTCTTGTGGTGTCTGATTTTGATATCAGGGTGATGGCTGGCCTCACCTCATAAACTGAGTTGAGAGGAGTATTTTGTCTTTAGGATTCCACAGTCTTCTGGAAGAGTTTCTATAGCCTTGATATTATTTCTTCCTAAATTTTTGCTAGTATTTGCCAATGAATTCCACCTGGGCCTGGAGTTTTCTTTGGTTTATAACTAAATATATGATTTCTTTAATATAGGATTGTTTCTTTCTTCTTGAATGAACTTTAGTAACTTATGTCTGTCAAAGAATTTATCCATTTTCATCTAGTTTTCAAATTTATTGGCCACAATGTACCATGGTCCTCCTTTTCCAGTCTGTAGGGTCTGTAGTAATGCCTCCCCTCTCCTTCCTGACACATATGCCTCTCCTATCCTGATCAGATCGGCTCAGGTCTCTCAGTTTTATTGATATTCTCAAAGAACCAGCTTTTGTTTTCATTGAATTTTTTTGTTGTTATCTTTCTGTTTTCTATTTCATTGATTTCCGCTCTTAGTTTTATTATTTTCTGCTTGTTTGGATTGATTGTGCTTGTAAATTTCTAGCTTCTTAAGGAATAAGTTTGGGTCACTGATTTGAGCTTAGGGTATTAATAGTCTAAGCATTTAGAGCTATAAATTTCCTCCTAACCAATTTTCCCAGTGTGATTGGAGAACATACTTTGAATCACTTCAATCTTTTAAAATTATTAAGGCATTTTCTGGCCCAAAACATGGTTTATTATGGTATATATTTTGTGTGCATTTGGGAAAAAATCAGGTAAGTTGTCATTTAGATCAAGTTTGTTGAAAATGTTGTTCAAGCCCTGACTGCTGTCTGCCTTTCTGTCAGCGCCTGAGAGACTGTGATTATCTGGGTCAAGGTCAAGGTCAAGATTACAAGGTCGAGGTTGACCTTGTTCATTACGGCTTGTCTGTTTCTCCTTGTGGTTCTCTCAGTTTTTGCTTCATGTACTTCAGAGCTCTATTATTAAGTGCATAAACATTTAGAATGTTAGTTTTGTGATGAACTGACCCTTTAATCACTATAAAGTAACTACTTCTGTAATATTCTTCATGCTGAAATATATTTGGTCTGATATTAACGTAGCTGCTCTGGCTTCCTTTTGTTTAGTGTAGCATGTACAGGTGACTCTCCAACTACATCGGAACACGAGGCACCAACCAACCATCAGAAATCCATGCATCACTTTACAGTTAGCCCTTTCCATCCAAGGCTCCACGTTGGCAGAGACTGTATAGGACTATAGTAGTATTAGAGGGAGAAAATTAACATAGAAGTGGACCCATGCAGTTTAAACTTGTGTTGTTTAGGGGCCACTGCATATCATTTGGAATCCTTTTTGCTTTTAACCTATTTGTCTCTTTATATTTAAAGTATATTTCTTATTAGCAGCATATGGTTAAGTCTTGCTTTTTAATATAATCTGAACCTTTCTGGGTAGTGCCTAGACCTTTTCTACATTGAATAAAATTCTGATGTGGTTACATTTAAACCTGCCAGTTTAATAATGTCTGTCTTCTGTTGCCTCATCTGTTCCTGATTCTCCTTTTCTTCATCCCTCTGGGTCGTCTCTTACTCCTGTGATCTCTTGAATTTGTTCTCACTGGTCCTACTCTGTGTGTGTGGTTTTCTTTGGGTCTGAGGTATAACCTTGACCTTGTTCATTACGGTTTATCCTTTCACATGTGGGATAAGAAGCTTACGTTGTGTGCGTCCACTTCCCCCTCCTCGTCTTCGTGCCATCATTGTCACGCTTTACCTCTGCTTTTGTTATAAACCCCAGGATACGTTATTATAATTTTTACTTTAAACAGTTATTTCCCAAAGTATTTCTCCGCTTCAGTATTGTCGACATTTTGAGCCAGGTAATTATTGTTGCTGGAGAGCAGGGGAGGGATGGGGTGTCCTGCTCATTGCAGGATTTTTAGCAGCACCTCAGCTGCTACCCCCTGGATGCCGATATCACCCCCATCCCAGTCATTATCAGCAAAGATGACGCCGGGGACAGAACGTCCCCTGTTGAACCACTGTGTCTTTGTTTGTTTTTTGGCTGCACCCTGCAGCGTGGGGGACCCTGCTTCCCCCATGAGGGGTCAAGCCTGTGCCCCCCATAATGGAGACGTCAAGTCTTAACCATGGACTGCCAGGGAAGTCCCGAGAAGCACCGTCCTAACGTGATATTTAAAATGAGAAAAAGAAAGCGTTTCTCTGTACTCACCTGTGTGTCATTTCCGATGCGCTTCCTTCGTTTGTGTGGAACCAGAGCTCCATCTGGCAGGCCATTCTCTTCTGCTCCACATATTTCCTATTTCTTGCAGTGCTGTCTTTTGTATGTGCGTCTGAAAATGTCCATTTTGCACCTTCACCTTCGGAAGCTGTTCTCACTGGTTTAAGAAGCAAGGGTGACAGTCTCCGTGTCAGTCTTGAAGACGCTGCTGCTCCGTCTTCCACCTTGTTTCTGACGAGAGCCCTGCTGTCTCTGCTCCTTCGTTCCTTGCAGGATGCACTTTCCCTCTGCCCCCCAGTTCAGTTCAGTCGCTCAGTCGTGTCCGACTCTTTGCAACCCCATGAATCGCAGCATGCCAGGCCTCCCTGTCCATTACCAACTCCCGGAGTTCACTCAGACTCGTGTCCATCGAGTCCGTGATGCCATCCAGCCATCTCATCTTCTGTCGTCCCCTTCTCCTCCTGCCCCTAATCCCTCCCAGCATCAGGGTCTTTTCCAGTGAGTCAACTCTTCACATGAGGTGGCCAAAGTACTGGAGTTTCAGCTTCAGCATCATTCCTTCCAAAGAAATCCCAGGGCTGATCTCCTTCAGAATGGACTGGTTGGATCTCCTTGCAGTCCAAGGGACTCTCAAGAGTCTTCTCCAACACCACAGTTCAAAAGCATCAATTCTTCGGCACTCAGCCTTCTTCACAGTCCAACTCTCACATCCATACATGACCACAGGAAAAACCATAGCCTTGACTAGATGGACCTTTGTTGGCAACGTAATGTCTCTGCTTTTGAATATGCTATGTAGGTTGGTCATAACTTTCCTTCCAAGGAGTAAGCATCTTTTAATTTCATGGCTGCAGTCACCATCTGCAGTGATTTTGGAGCCCAGAAAAATAAAGTCTGCCCCTGTTTCCCCATCTATTTCCCATGAAGTGATGGGACCAGATTCCCTGATCTTCGTTTTCTGAATGTTGAGCTTTCAGCCAACTTTTTTGCTCTCCTCTTTTGCTTTCATCAAGAGGCTTTTTAGTTCCTCTTCACTTTCTGCCATAAGGGTGGTGTCATCTGCATATCTGAGGTGATTGATATTTCTCCCAGCAAGCTTGATTCCAGCTTGTGCTTCCTCCAGCCCAGCGTTTCTCATGATGTACTCTGCATATAAGTTAAATAAGCAGGGTGACAGTATACAGCCTTGATGTACTCCTTTTCCTATTTGGAACCAGTCTGTTGTTCCATGTCCAGTTCTAACTGTTGCTTCCTGACCTGCATACAGATTTCTCAGGAGGCAGGTCAGGTGGTCTGGTATTCCCATCTCTTTAAGAATTTTCCACAGTTTATTGTGATCCACACAGTCAAAGGCTTTGGCATAGTCAATAAAGCAGAAATAGATGTTTTTCTGGAACTCTCTTACTTTTTCCATGATCCAGCGGATGTTGGCAGTTTGATCTCTGGTTCCTCTGCCTTTTATAAAACTAGCTTCAACATGAGGAAGTTCACAGTTCACGTATTACTGAAGCCTGGCTTGGAGAATTTTGAGCATTACTTTACTAGCATGTGAGATGAGTGCAATTGTGCGGTAGTTTGAGCATTCTTTGACATTGCCGTTCTTTGGCATTGGAATGAAAACTGACCTTTTCCAGTCCTGTGGCCACTGCTGAGTTTTCCAAATTTGCTGGCATATTGAGTGCAGCACTTTCACAGCATCATCTTCCAGGATTTGAAATAGCTCAACTGGAATTCCATCACCTCCACTAGCTTTGTTCATAGTGATGCTTTCTAAGACCCACTTGACTTCACATTCCAGGATGTCTGGCTGTAGGTGAGTGATCACACCATCGTGATTATCTGGGTCATAAGATCTTTTTTGTACAGTTCTTCTGTGTATTCTTGCCACCTCTTCTTAATATCTTCTGCTTCTGTTAGGTCCATACCATTTCTGTCCTTTATCGAGACCATCTTTGCATGAAATGTTCCCTTGGTATCTCTAATTTTCTTGAAGAGATCTCTAGTCTTTCCCATTCTATTGTTTTCCTCTATTTGTTTGCATTGATCACTGAAGAAGGCTTTCTTATCTCTTCTTGCTGTTCTTTGGAACTCTGCATTCAGATGCTTATATCTTTCCTTTTCTCCTTTGCTTTTCGCCTCTCTCCTTTTCACAGCTATTTGTAAGGCCTCCCCAGACAGCCATTTTGCTTTTTTGCATTTCTTTTCCATGGGGATGGTCTTGATCCCTGTCTCCTGTACAATGTCACGAACCTCATTCCATAGTTCATCAGACACTCTATCTGTCAGATCTAGGCCCTTAAATCTATTTCTCACTTCCACTGTATAATCATAAGGGATTTGATTTAGGTCATACCTGAATGGTCTAGTGGTTTTCCCTACTTTCTTCAATTTGAGTCTGAATTTGGTAATAAGGAGTTCATGATGTGAGCCACAGTCAGCTCCTAGTCTTGTTTTTGCTCACTGTATAGAGCTTCTCCATCTTTGGCTGCAAAGAATATAATCAATCTGATTTCGGTGTTGACCATCTGGTGATGTCCATGTATAGAGTCTTCTCTTGTGTTGTTGGAAGAGGGTGTTTGCTATGACCAGTGCGTTTTCTTGGCAAAACTCTATTAGTCTTTGCCCTGCTTCATTCCGCATTCCAAGGCCAAATTTGCCTCTTACTCCAGGTGTTTCTTGACTTCCTACTTTTGCCTTCCAGTCCCCTATAATGAAAAGGACATCTTTTTTGGGTGTTAGTTCTAAAAGGTCTTGTAGGTCTTCATAAAACCGTTCAACTTCAGCTTATTCAGCATTACTGGTTGGGGCATGGACTTGGATTACTGTGATATTGAATGGTTTGCCTTGGAGACAAACAGAGATCATTCTGTCGTTTTTGAGATTGCATCCAAGTACTGCATTTCGGACTCTTGTTGACCATGATGGCTACTCCATTTCTTCTGAGGGATTCCTGCCCGCAGTAGTAGATATAATGGTCATCTGAGTTAAATTCACCCATTCCAGTCCATTTTAGTTCGCTGATTCCTAGAATGTCGACGTTCACTCTTGCCATCTCCTGTTTGATCACTTCCAATTTGCCTTGATTCATGGATCTGACATTCCAGGTTCCTAAGCAATATTGCTCTTTACAGCATCGGATCTTGCTTCTATCACCAGTCACATCCACAACTGGGTATTGTTTTTGCTTTGGCTCCATCCCTTCATTCTTTCTGGAGTTATTTCTCCACTGATCTCCAGTAGCATATGGGGCACCTACTGACCTGGGGAGTTCCTCTTTTGGTATCCTATCATTTTGCCTTTTCATACTGTTCATGGGGTTCTCAAGGCAAGAATGCTGAAGTGGTTTGCCATTCCCTTCTCCAGTGGACCACATTCTGTCAGACCTCTCCACCACACCCGTCCGTCTTGGCTGGCCCCACAGGACACGGCTTAGTTTCATTGGGTTAGACAAGGATGTGGTCCATATGATTAGATTGACTAGATTTCTGTGAGTCTGGTTTCAGTGTGTCTGCCCTCTCATGCCCTCTCGCAACACTTACCATCTTACTTGGGTTTTTCTTACCTTGGACGTGGGGTATCTCTTCATGGCTGCTCCAGCAAAGCGCAGCTGCTGCTCCTTACCTTGGACGAGGGGTATCTTCTCACCGCCACCCCTCCTGACCTTGAATGTGGAGTGGCTCCTCTTGGCCCTCCTGTGCCCGCGCAGCCACCACTCCTTGGACGTGGGGTTGCTCCTCTGGGCCGCCACCCCTCGCGGCCCTGAGATTTCTGGGAACTAAGGAAGTGGCTCTTAGACTTCCCCCACCCCGCCTTTATCCCTGCTTTTCAGCAATTTGATTTTGATGTGCCTCATTTAAGCTTTTTCTACTTGCTTTTGCTTGCTGTTTATTGAGCTTCTTGTATCTGTAAGTTTATCATTTTCATCAGATTTGAAGTATCTTTATTAATTCTTGAAACGTTTTTTCTTCCTGTCTCTCTTCTCTTCTGAAGACTCCAGTTCCCTATGTGTTAGGCTGCCTGAAGTCATCTCCCCACTTATTAATGGCCTGGCTTTTTGTTTCTCCCCCAGGCGTTTGTCCGTTTTGGAGAGTCTGTGGGACACAGATGCCCTCCATGCGCGCAGGCTAAGTGGAGAGACTGCAGGCCTCGGGGGCACCTGTGCAGCTCTCCTCCTGCCAGCCTACACGTTTCGTTCACTTTTCCCAGTGTTTTAGTTGTGGCTCCGTTTTTGCTCCTTGTGGAAGTTTTCCTTAATGAATGTTTTGTGAAAGAATGTGGACATACGCATTCATAGTCTGGTGTCATTCTCTGTGCCTCTTACAGTCTTTCAGTGCTGTTTAAAAATGAAATCCTCAGAAGAAGGAGCGGGGGAAAGCCGTGGAGCGTAATATGTGCTCACCGTGTTTCTTTGCTCACAGAAGTTGGTGTAGATGAGCCGGGGTAGCTCTGCTTTGTCGTTCAGTGACCAAGTCGGGCCCAGCTCTTTGCCGCATTATGGACTGCAGCACACCAGGCTCCTCCTCCTCATTTTCTGAGTTTGCTCAGATTCCTGTCCATTGAGTTGGTGATGCTGTCTAACCGTCTCATCCTCTGACACCTGCTTCTCCATCTGCCTTCAGTCTTTCCCAGCATCAGGGTCTTTTCTAATCAGTCGGCTCTTCATATCAAGTAGCCAAAGTATTACCTGCTCTTAATCTACTCAGAGTCACGAAGAAGGAGACAAGACTGGATTAAGCAAATGGGAGAAGAACCACAGTTGGGTTGGGCATGGAGAAGAAAAGATGAGCTGACTCAGCACAGAGCGCTTTTGCTTTGCAGGTTGTGTGTGGCAGCCCTGTCGGTGAATAACTTCCGCGACAACCGGGAGGCCCTGTACGGTGTGTTTGACGGGGACCGCAACGTGGAGGTGCCCTACCTGCTCCAGTGCACCATGGGCGACATCCTGGCAGAGGAGCTGCAGAAGTCGAGGAGCGGCGAGGAGTGCATGGTGAACACGTTCCTCGTCATGCAGAGGTAGCGTGTCCGGCCCGGCGGCGGGCTTCATCCCTGCTCCCGGTCACACTGGAAAAGGCCAGGAGTGAAGTCATTCTGCCCATGTTGTGTGTGTGTGTCTGTGTGTGTGTGTCTTTGTGTTTGTGTGTGTGTGTGTCTGTGTCTGCGTGTGTCTGTGTTTCTGTGTTTGTGTGTGTGTCTGTGTGTGTATATGTCTGTGTTTCTGTGTCTGTGTGTATTTCTGTGTCTGTGTGTCTGTGTGTTTCTGTCTGTGTGTGTGTCTGTGTGTGTATATGTCTGTGTTTCTGTGTGT
>NW_024070206.1:697147-790342 GCF_014754425.2 Oryx dammah | reverse complement strand
TGTGTGTGTGTGTGTCTGTGTGTGTGTGCGCGCGCACACATGCATCTGCTCAGTCATGTCCAGCTCTTTGCAACTCCATGGACTGCACAGCCCACCAGGCTCCTCTGCCCATAGGACCTCCCAGTGAAAAGACTGAAGTGGGTCACCGTTTCCTTCTCCAGGGGATCTTCCCAGCCCAGGGACTGAACCCGTGTCTCTTGCATCTTCTGCACTGGCAGGCAGGTTCTTTACCACTGAGCCGCCTGGGAAGCCCTGTTCAAGACTGTTACTAGAAGAATCATAGGCCTTTCCCTAGAGATTCTGGTCACCGGGGAAGTTGTAGAATGTTGTTTCTGACTCTGAGGGCTGAATGTCATAAGCATTCCCACGTTCAAAGCCTTGCTTGCTCTTTGTCACTTTAAAGGCTTTGTAGGTTGTGAAGGACGTGCCTGTTGGTATTGTACTGCAAACACTTGATCCTATGGGACCAGGAAGCAGAGAGTGCTTCAAAGGTCATGGGAACAGTGACGATCGTTTCTGCTTCTCTTCTTTTTCTCTCCCTTGATAATCTGCCAGAGGAAATATCTTTGCAGCAGGGCTAGAAAAAGTGTCCACTGAAGAATGCTGCCCCAGAGAAGCCTTGACAGCTCCCCCAGGCAAGAGGACTCCTGAAGAGCTCAGTAGACGTGGCCCAGTGAGGTTCTTCGCCGCAGCTCACCTCGGTGGGCGTGTGCAGTTAATAATCGATGCCGATAGCAGCTAATATTCAGTGAGCCCTTAATATATACCAGTCATAACTCTAAATGCCTTAATACCGACATCTGTCTCTACATCTGTCTGCTTTTCTCCTTTGACCACCATCTTATTTCAGAAAAAAGCAAACACATGTTATACACACACACCACACACACACCCTTCACACAGCCCAAACAGGCCTGCTTTTTATGGACCCCAAGCGCTGGGTCAGCGTTAAGAACTTGAGACTCTCAAACCCTGGTCACTGGCTGCACTTCTCCCAGATACAGCCTGAGTTCTGGCTTGGCTGGAGGAGTCACGGCCTCTGACATCAGGGAAGCCGTGCTGCCTTGGTGGAGCCTGGAGCCGCCGGCCTAGACGTGCCCGAGCGGGGGTCCAGAGACCCCCGCCGCGTCGCTTCCCACCTCGTCTTCCCCGTGGGTTAGCGGGATTCGGGGTGTGTGCAATGTTCGCAGTCTTTGCGACAAGCCCGTGTCCTCTCTGCCAACGTCTGATGCCGCGATCTGGCTGCCCTTGCTGCTGTCTGTGGTGCCCCTGGCCTGACCTACAGGGTCTGCCCTCGTGAACAGCAGGGTCTGTCCATCTGGACCTTCCTGCTCCTCTTGTGCCCAGGTCAGTCTGGAGGCTCCGCCAGCCTCGGGCCTTGCCGCCGGAGGTCTGAGCACCTTTTGATTGCCAGCACTTGCAGATGCCTTGCATATTCGGTGCATGAGGGACTGATGGTGAGCAAGAGCACTTTGGAGCTCATCCTTAGACGATCTTTCCTATAAACATTTGAGGATGGGCCTCATTCGTCCAGAGCGTCGCAGTGTGCAGGACAAGGCTCCTGCCCGCAAGCAGCCTGTGAGGGGGGCGATCGGCCGCGCTGACGCGTGGGGGGGGGGGGTTCACACCTGCTCCTGTGCGGTGGTTCCCCCTTCCCACTCTCCCGGGAGTAGAGGGTGAGGGGGACGCGGCCGCCCCCGCTGGCTTAGGCTGCGCTGAAACGGGCGCCACAGGCCACACCAAGCCGGGTAAGGGTCCTTCATCCCTCAGCGGCTCCTCGGGCTTTCTGTGGCGGAGCGGTCCCACGCAGCTGGGAGCAGGCCCTGCGTGCGTGCCCATGTGTGCGCCCAATGTCGCAGGCTCCCCTGAGCTCAGCGGGCCCTGCTTTGGTGAAGGCGCCGAGTGGAGCCCCGAGCTCTGCTTCCCTGTCCCATGCGGCCGTCTGGCGGCGGTGTGGTCTCTTAGCCCCGTCTCTGTATTCCAGGAAGCTGGGCACAGCTGGGCAGAAGCTCGGAGGCGCTGCCGTCCTTTGTCACATCAGGCACGACCCTGTGGACCCAGGAGGACCCTTCACCCTGACCTCCGCCAACGTGGGCAAGTGCCAGACGGTGCTGTGTCGGAACGGCAAGCCACTGCCCCTCTCCAGGTCGTACGTCATGAGCTGTGAGGAGGAGCTGCAGAGGATCAAGCGGCACAAGGCCATCGTCACCGAGGTGAGGGCCGTCTTCCGCAGGCCGGGAGGGGACCGGGGGGAGGCTGCGGGACCGGCCGGGGAGTGTCTCCCTCGGCGTTCTGTAGACGCCGAAGCTGATCCGAGATTACAGATCCGAATCCACAGCTTCACAGAGCAGACTCTGTGTGATGTGTCTGAGTCATTATACGTGCAAAATGCAGAACAGGGCCCAGCAGCCTCTCCACGTCGGGGCCGGGCAGTCACCCCGTCTCATCCTCGGGGCGCCCGCGGGGGGCTCAGGCCCGGTGGCCTCTTTGCATCAGGCTGGGTGGTCACCCCGTCTTATCCTTGGGGCGCCCGCAGGGGGCTCAGGCCCGGTGGCCTCTCCACGTCGGGCCAGGCGGTCATTCTGGCTGTTCCTCAGGGTACCCGCAGTGGGGCTCAGGCTCAGTGGCCTCTCCACGTCAGGGCGGGCAGTCACCCCATCCCCTCCTCAGGGCGCCCGCAGAGGGCTCAGGCCCGCAGAGGTCCCACTGCCTGCCCTCTTCTTCTCCTGGCTCTGGGCCCTGCAGGCTGTCACCTTTCAACCTCGGCGCCTCGGTTTCCTCCTGGGTAAAGTGGGCGTGGTGAGGTATCTGTCTGGCCTCCCAAGGCCAGTGTACGTATCAGTGTAAATTAACTAGTTGTTACTTCAGTTCATGCCTCCTGCTGCACGCAAATAAGGCGGTGAGTGGTTCTCAACCAGGGGCCGTACCCCCAACACCACGGACGCTTGGCAATGTCTGAGGACATTCTTGTTGTCGCAACTGGGGTGGAGAGTGCGTGCTTTTGGCCCGTGGTCAGTAGAAGCCAGTGTGCGTGCATATGTGTCAGTCGCTGTCTTGTCTATTTGCAACTCCTTGGACTGTAGCCCGCCAGGCTCCTCTGTCTCTGGGATTCTCCAGGAGTGGGTTGCCATTTCCTTCTCCAGGAGATCTTCCCGACCCAGGGATCAAACCCTGGTCTCCTCCCTCATTGCCAGCAGATTCTTTACCGTCTGAGCCACCAGGGATGCCTAGGTAGAAGCTGGGGACGCTGCTGAGCATCCCATGGTGCGGGGCGGCCCCTCTGAGCATCCCATGGTGCGGGGCGGCCCCTCTGAGCATCCCATGGTGCGGGGCGGCCCCTCTGAGCCTCCACAGTGTGGGGCGGCCCCTCTGAGCCTCCACGGTGCCGGGCGGCCCCTCAGCACAGTCTTTGGCCTGGAAGGTCCAAGTGTCACTGCTGAGAAAGGCCGCTGAGCTGCGGCACAGAAGGCTGCTTGTGGCACAGCCTCCAGAACAGGCTGGAAGAGCTGGACTCTGTTCACACGTTCACCCTGCAGTGTGGGTCACCTCTGTGTGCCTGAAACGGATGGGTGCTGTCGACGTGATTCCCATGTCTGTCCACAGGAGGTGTCCAGTCTCGCTTGTCAGTAAAGCCCGAGTAGCCGTGTGACGCCCAGGTGGACAGTGGTGGAGGTCTGCAGTCGGTAGAGAGAGACTGACTTCAGGAAGGCTCCGCCCAGGGCCGTGAGGAAGGCTCCGCCCAGGGCCGTGAGGAAGACAACTCAGGATCTACCGTGGGAGTGTGGGAAAGGAGTCTGACTCTCAATTCCAGTCCCCTTCCTGTTCTAAGAGCAGAGAGGACTGAAGTGGACACTAGACACCATGTAGGGAGTGAAGAGTCTCAGATGGGATTGAGTTAAATTATTAACTGTGTATTGAGTCCCGTGCTCAACAGCACACGGTGCAGAGATTAACCATTTCTACAGAAGAACTTGAAGAATCAAGAACCAAGCAGCTACACCGCGGCTCCTCGCTCCGGCCAGAGTAAAAGCTTTTTACTGGCAAATGGTCTGAAACTTTGGTTCATGGTTCAGATGGTGGGAACCCAGCTGGACTGAAGCGGGAGGCATCACCGTCTCCATTTGCGGCCAGGAAAGTCAGCCCAGGAATTATGGAAGCCGCCTTTCTCCTTGGATAAGCGTCTGCCTCTCCAAACACTTCACTGCTCCCTACCTAGTCTCACTGCAATTTCCCCAGCAGTTTGTTTCAGCCTCCTTCAGTTTAAAACTCTGCCCACTTCTGGACCTTCCCACGCCTGCTGGTTGCTGGGCTGTGGGCAGTGGTCTGAGATGAGGGCCATCACGCTGAATGGCACCTGCTTGGGAGGGTCTGCCGCCCCCTGGGTGGCTCAGCAGGCCCTTCCTCCCTGGACCCCTGTGCGTTCCGAGGTGCTGATCAGCCCGTGTTGCTGACTCAGCCAGATAACGGTGTGCTCTGGAACAGACAGGTCCCAGCACAGGGAATCCATGAGGCGCTTTCCACGTGTCCCTCCTGCTCCCTGCTGGCCCCAGGCTTCTGCCCCCAGTGGCCGGGAGCCCCTCACAGGAGGCGGACAGGCCTGCAGGGCAGGCAGGCCCCGGAGCTTCCCCCAGGCAGGAGCCCCGCCCCCAGCTCTCGGTGGTAATGTCTGCTTGGCAACCCCTCTCTTTCCAGGACGGCAAAGTGAACGGAGTGACTGAGTCCACACGCATCCTGGGCTACACCTTCCTGCACCCTAGCGTGGTGCCCCGCCCGCACGTGCAGTCCGTGGCCTTGAGCCCGCAGGACGAGTTCTTCATCCTGGGCAGCAAGGGGCTGTGGGACAGCCTGTCCGTGGAGGAGGCTGTGGGCGCCGTGCGCTGTGTGCCCGACGCGCTGGCCGCCGCCAAGAAGCTCTGCACCCTGGCACAGAGCTACGGCTGCCGCGAGAGCGTGAGCGCGGTGGTCGTGCAGCTCAGCGTTCCCGAGGACAGCTTCTGCTGCTGTGAGCTGGCTGCCCTGCCGCCGCCCAGCCCCAGCGTCTTCGCGCCCACCACCGGCGTGGCTGTCCGGGAGCGG
The DNA here is from genome assembly GCF_014754425.2 of Oryx dammah. NCBI lineage: Eukaryota > Metazoa > Chordata > Mammalia > Artiodactyla > Bovidae > Oryx > Oryx dammah. The sequence goes on along the minus strand of NW_024070206.1, from coordinate 785,266 downwards.
CCGGCCGACGGGCTGGGCGCGCCCTCCTCCAGCAGCGGGCTGACCTCCGAGATGAGCAGCGAGCTGTCCACGTCGGAGATGAGCAGCGAGGTGGGCTCCACGGCCTCGGATGAGCCGCCGCCGCCGGGCGCGCTGGGCGAGGGCAGCCCTGCCGGCCCCGGCGAGCCCCGCTGCGCGTTGCACCCCGGGGGCGTGCCCGGCGCCTTCCAGCGGCAGCTGTCCAGCGCCACCTTCTCCAGCGCCTTCTCGGACAACGGGCTGGACAGCGACGACGAGGAGCCCATCGAGGGCGTGTTCAGCAACGGCAGCCGTGTGGAGGTGGCGGTGGACATCCACTGCGGCCGCACCAGGGACGGGGAGCTCCGGCGGCCGCCCGAGGCCGCCGACGAGGGCGCAGGCGCCGCGGAGGACGAGCCGGGCGCGGCGCGGCGCGCAGACGGGGCCGCAGGGACCATGGGGCGCCGGCGGGGAAACGGCTCCGTGGCCCCCCAGGAGCGCAGCCACAACGTGATCGAGGTGGCCGCCGAGGCGCCGCTGCGCAGGCCGGGCGGGTACTTCGCGGCCCCGGCGCAGCCGGACCCCGACGACCAGCTCATCATCCCCCCGGAGCTGGAAGAGGAGGTGAAGGAAATGATGAAGCAGCGGCCGCCCGGGCCGCCGCGCCCGGGCCCCGCGGAGCCGGCCGACTGCAGCTGCGACACGCCGCTCTGACGGCCCGGGGCCCGCAGACCCGGCCCCCCGCCGGCCACAGACGCCTCCGCCGACCGCAGGCGCCCCTTCTGTCGGCCGTTTAAAAAAAATAATAATTACCACTTTTCTTCTAGTGATGCTCTACCCATATGATTTCAGTTTGTTAACCTCTTCCCCTAACATATCAGATGTGTAAAGACGAAAAACAAAAGGTTTAATATATTACAGAGAAACAGGTAATGATAATGTAATGGTTTTAAATGGCTCTTTTGTTCTCTGTGTGTGGAGGGCAAGGCAGGTTGCCAGGGCTAAATGATTTAATAATATTGTGATTCTGTATTTCTTTGTGGGGGAGACATTTTCTTCTTGTTTTCTGTTGTTTTGGGTTTTTTGCTTTGTCTTGAAGACGATAGACATTTGTAGAATACGGAGACTAACTCCTAGGAGTTGTTTACTCTGCCAGGCGACTGAAGTCACTGGGATTCACTAATTTTCTCTGAGAGAACCGTTGATTGAGAAATTTCTATTGTAAATAGCTCCGTGTTGTAGAGTGATGCTTCATAGTTTCGTAGCTTTGGCGTGAGGGACACAGACTGAACAGCTGGCTCCCCTCCGTTCCCGCACCCACAGGGTGCCCCGGCGGTGCGCCTGAGCCCTGCTGAAGGCACTGCCTTCAGATGAGTGGCCCTGAGCCGCTGGAAGGGACCCGCCCCCCAGGGGCCGCTGCCCTCTCCTCCTCTCCTGTTCCTGCCCAGCCCCTTTTGCAGACACTTTTTAACTGTGTTCCTTACTGCTGCCACAGTCAGCATGCTCGTGTAATATTCAGTTAGATCCTTTACATACCGAGAGTTATATCAAAGCAGAATGCACAAATGAACATGCCGTGATTTTGGTATAATAAATACAAAATTTACAAGTCCTGGACCCAGCTGCTTTTGTCTGAGGAGCCAGCTGTCTTGCAGATGATCACACCCAGCTTGGGTTTGGAATGAACTTTGGGGTTATCTGGTGCTTCCGTCTTTGATTTTTTTCTTTTGAAGAGAAAATAACCAAACAAGTTAAACTACCTTGAATGAAGGTAGTGAAATCCACCCTATAGTTAACCATATGTGTAGCTGGTTTACAGTGTTTCTATTTCTGGTTGTTACTGTGTAGAGTAGATATTAAAAGGGGGATAAGGTTGCATAGAGGAGATCCCGGGAAAATCCCACAAAGCCAGGTTTGTTTCCCTTTCTCTCAGGGGCCCCTCAATCTCGTGAACCAGTTCATCTTTTTTTTTTAACTGGATATAGTTGCTCTTTTTTCGTGGTTGATTAACAGTGCACATACAGAGTGAAAATCCAGAGCCGGCTGCTGCACTCCTCGCAGGAGCAGTGAGAGTGCCATGGGGTCCTCTGGGGTCCCGCGCTCCTGCTGGCTGCCTGGCCCCACTTACACATGGCGCCGTCCCACTCTGCATCTGAGACCTGTGTGTTGGAGACACTCTGGGTCTCCGCCGTGTCTCATGTGGACCAGCTTTGCAGGTAGAGTGGTTTCCCTTCTTTAGGTCTGCCCTCCAGAGGGGTACCTGGCAGGTTCAAGGACAGGACACAGCAACTAGTCTCTCTTGTAGACCCCACGACGGGCTGTCCACCGTCCACCCCTCTCTGGGCGGCCAGAGGAGTGGGCCGCTCCTTGTCTTGGTGATGTCCGTTCTTCACTCCGTGGCGGGCTACTTGTGCACTGTGCAGACCACTGAGGCTGTGGAAGGACTGAGCTCGTCTCAGCCCCGTCAGTGTGGCTTCCCAGGCAGTGCTCGTGGCTAAGGGCCCACTTGCCACACAGGAGACAGAGAGACCTGGGCTCCATCCCTGGGTCGGGAAGACCCCCTGGAGGAGGGCATGGCAACCCACGCCAGCATTCTAACCTGGAGGATCCCATGGACAGAGGAGTCTGGTGGGCCACAGCCCACGGGTCACAAGGAGTCAGACACGCCTGAAGCCGGTTGACTTGGCACGTGCACAGCCCCACGAGGGACCAGTGGCTGAGAGCGGAGACCCAGGCAGGGCTCCTCTCAGCCCGGAGCAAGGCCGGCTTGGGACCCCGCGCCCCGCCCGCTCACCGGCACCCGCCAGTCTTCCCGCTGCTCCGGGCGGATCTGAGTGGACCTGGGAGGCTCAGCGTTCTCACCTCGTGCCTCAGTCCCTCTGGAAGTTCCAGGCGTGCTCTGACTGCTCGGTGTGGCACCCCCTGCAGGCGGGCTCCTCGGTCGCCTTGTGTGGCCCCTGCCCCAGACAGACAGTGTGGACCCCATCCTCCGACAGCTCACCCCCAGAGAAGCCCACTTCCGCCCTGAGCAGCGCCAGCAGAGGCAGCGTGACCTGGGGGTCCACCAGCACAGCCAGCAGAGGCAGCGTGACCTGGGGGTCCCCGGAGCATCCCGGCAGCTGCGTGTGTCAGAGGCAGCCGCTGGAACGAGCAAGGCCGCGCCCGACCTCTGCGGCCGACGGGGCGGCGGCGCGGGCGTGGCCATTTCCCCAAGTGTGCAGCTCAGGGCACACTCGCTTTTAGTTTATTATCCCAGCAAGTCCTACTGTCCACTTGCCCCACGTAGGGGACCCTGGAGACGAAGGACAAGACTTCGCCCTTGGGGAGCGTGGGACCAATAGTGAGTGAGTGAAAGAGGCCGGTGGACGCAGGCTCCTGCTCGGCCTCCTTGCTCTTCCCCGGGGCCGCCTGAGGGGCCTTCACTGCGGCCCATTGAGGTAAAAGTGAAGTCACTCAGTTGTGTCCAACTCTGCAACCCCATGGACTGAACCCCCGCAGGCTCCTTCCTCATCCATGGGATTCCCCAGGCAAGAGCACTGGAGTGAGTTGCCATGACCTCCAGGGGACCATCCCGACACGGATCGAGCCCAGGTCTCCTGCATCGCGGGCGGATTCAGTGCCTGAACCACCAGGGAGCTCATGTGTAGAGCTGCTCATAAGGCTGGAAAGTGGTTAACGTTCAGAGATTCCCCGAAGCCACGGGATCTGCAGGGTGAGTGTGAGGGACACGGGCTCCCCCTGCCCCCCCCCACTCCCTCCTTCCTCTGGGAAGGCCAGAGGATTGGGAAAGGTTGCAGAGCTCTAGCAAGGCCGGGGCCTTGCCGACACACTCAGGGACCCCAGTGAGGACCCCGGGAGTTGCGGGTGTGGGTTCAGCCACAGGCTGCCCCGGGTGTGCCCGCCACGGCTTCCTGGAGGGCCCCGGGTGCCCTAACACCCAACCGTCTGACCCGGGATGGGGCCATGGCGTCCCCTAGGGCACAGGGGCCCTGACGCCCAGCCCATCAGACCTGGCTTCTCTCGATGGCTTTGTCGCAGCGCCACCTGCTGATGAGATCTGGGTGGAAACGGGCTCGGCTCCCTTCTTTCTCCACCTTTCACTCTTCCAGGAGAAACAGCTTCGGTCACTCCTGGACCTGAGACAGAAAGCACTCCCAAGCACCATCGGGCAATCAGAGAAGCCACGCTGAGCCATGTTACTGTTCCCCCGGAGTTCTGCTTTGTAAGGTGTAGCGGCTGTGGCTCCTGTGACGGGCACTGTTTTTTTCTGGGAAACCAACGCAGACATGTCAAGAGGTGTGACAGGAACCATGGCATTGGCCTGGGAGACAGGAAGTCAGTCTCCAGCGTCCGTCTAATCCCTTGTTCCTCACCGTGGAGAACGGGCTTCCCTGGTGGCTCAGCGGGTAAAGAATCCGTCGGCAATGCAGGAGACCTGGGTTCTGTCCCTGGGTTGGGAAGACCCCCTGCAGATGGGAACAATACCCACTCGAGTATTCTGGCCTGGAGAATCCATGGACGGTACAGTCCATGAGGTTGCAAAGAGTCAGACATGACTGAGCGACTTTCACTTTCATAGAGAAAAATAAAACCAGTAATACACTTTGGATCTATTAGGACTGTACCTGAGAGTCAGCTCATTGCTGAGGCTGCCCAGTGGGGAGATAAAGAACAATTCCCATGCAAACCTCATCAGAAGACATTTTGGATTCCCACGGACATGTCAGGAAATAGAATTTTTGTAAACGTGAGGGTTATGGTATCTGCCCTCCCTACCTCCCCATGGTCAAACCAGGTAATTTGTAGACAGACAGTAGCATCTTATGTAAGTGGAAGTGTTGTCTTATTGTAAATGAGCACCTAAGGGTGATCAGAGAAAACATAGTTGGGGACACAGCAAAAATGCTTTTTAAAATTAAAATCTCCTAGAGAGAAAACAAAAAACTCCTAGAGAAACATTTGTTGGAACTGTTACAGGAGGGAGGGGTAAAGTAGCGGTACAAAAGGCAGGTTTTCTCATTCCTTGCCACTGAATTTCATTTTATTTCAATTCATCCCCCAAAAGGCATTTGGGGCCAATGAATCTACACTCCCCTTATCTCACTGTTGCTGTTGACCTGTCGTGAACTGACTCCTACCGCTGCAGAGTCGGAATATGGCTCTAAGGTTGTCCCGCCATCCCAGCCATACCAGAATTGCAGCCAAGTTCAGACTTAGCTTGGCAAATCCATTGCCCTGATCGGTAACAAAGTAGGAACTCCAGCTAGCAGACAAAGCTCTGGGCGATGACAGGAAGCGCCGCGGACCACCCGGTGCTCAGCCCCGGGGTCCCCACCTCCGGCCCACGAATGGGAAACTGGGGTGCCCAGGTGGCCGTCTGACGCCCTGCGGTTGTGGTCTCAGCCAGTTGAGGGTGATGTCGGGCCCTGCGTGTTGCGCACTGCCTTCCAGAGGACTGAAGCTGAACCTTCGACGGCAGAACGGGGGCCTAGGGGGCCCCAGGCGGCGCTCTGTCTCCTGCCGTGCAGCCGCGTAGGAAGCCACCCTCCCTGCATTAAGGACGCAGACACAAGCGCTACTTTTGTTGGGGTCCAGATCACCATCCTTTCGTTTTCTGCTGGATCAGAAGCGCGATGCTTTGTTCTGTCCAAAGGGGAGCGGCAGAACCTGGAGAACCCTCCCCGCCCTCGACTAGAGCTGCTCCCATTGTGATTCATCTCTTTTTCTAAAGCCGTGGAAGGAAAACTGGCTGCAGACTGAATTTCAGGTGCTTTCTAGTCATTACTATGGTCTTATTCTAATAAACTGAACTTCCCCCTAATTTGTGCTCTTATCTGTTGGGAGGAAAGTTGAAATGGCAGCTCAGATCATTTCCCAAATGGGGTACCTCCAGCTGTTGTCTTTTCCTGAACTCGTTTACAGGTCATTTGCTTTCCTGCGTCTTTAGGAAAACTGCTTTGCAGTTAACATTTAGAGCTTCTGGAGTCAGTTTTACATGTAAAAGAAATTGCCATGTCAGCCAGGAATGAACTGTGTACACAAAAGGAAGTCTCTTGTTAGCTGGATGGTCGATACATCTTAAGAACTCTTCGAATACGGATTTCCCTAGAGCAGCTCAGGTTTATGATGGTTCACTGAGAAGTGTCCCACCCCAGGTACCCTAAGCATAGTCTTTCACACCTTTTCCTCAGGAGATGAAACCACCCTCTGTCCCAGGTAAACCCACAGGACTTGCCCTAGAAACCTCATTAAGCTTGTATGACAATGCTGTCTGCATATCATTTGCGTATACTCTCTGTAAACGTTTTTAGGAGTCCTCCACTTTTCAAATTTAAAAGTCTCATCACAGCACTAGCCTGGCAGTCCCGTGGTTAAGAGTCTACCCGTCCACTGTAGGGGGCGTGAGTTCAATGCCTGGGCAGTGAACTAAGGTCCTGCATGCAGCCTGTCACAGTTAGAAAAAACCGTGGCGTTCCTTGGATTATAAGCTGTTGGGTTTTGTTTTTTCCTCCTTTTCCGTTATCAATACACGCTCTGAACTATGAGACACTGTGTACTGGGGGAGGAAAAGGCAGTGGGCGGGCGGCCTGAGCCTGCTAGCGTGCCTGCGTGGCAGCCTTCTCAATACCGGAAGCCGGGCTGAGCACAGTGGAGCAGGGGTGACCCGAGAAAATAACCCAGGACCCCGCCCAGTGTGCACCCCTGAGCAGAGTCCAAACCGTCTGCAGACAGGCTTCTGTGCTTTCTTGCTGGAGCTCCAAACAGACCTGCTTCAAAGAGCGCCTACAGGCAGAGGTTGAGCCTCACTCTGAGCAGAAGCGCCGGGGTGGCCAGAGTGCAGGGAGAGGACCACGGGTGAGGAATAAACCACGTTTTGAAAGATGTTAGTATTAGATGCGAAGAATGCAGGGGCGGGTGGGCAGCCAGGGCAAAGACTTGCTCCTGGTCTGAGTCCACCCTCGGCTCGGAGCGCTCTCAGCCCCGTGGTGCGCTGAGCTTCCCCGTCCACCTTCAGGCGTTTCTGCCCTGGATCCCGTGCCATAACACCGCTGACTTCCACCTCTAGGCCACAAAGGAGGCCCACGAGCCATCAGCGGCTTCTCATCAATGCCCTGCTCACCTGCCTGCCTGCCTACATTCCTTCCTGCTCACCTGCCTGCCTGCCTTCCCGCAGAGCCGAGGCCCCTGATGGCTCCACCCTCGTCGCTGCCTCGCGGCCTCCTCCTCCCGGGCCAGGCGCCGAGGATGCGGGCGTGCGCCCGCAGAGCTCTGAGGACTCGGCTCTCGGGGAAAGCAGAAGGACTAACGTTCCCTTGCTCATCGAACACCAGCAAGCCCGTGTCTGGTTGCTTTTCTCCAGCTGGCGGAGTTTCACTTGAGCAGCTCGGTGTCCCCACTTGGGGATGGCGGCGGCGGCGCGGGTGAGGAGCGCACCGGCCCCAGGGCAATCCTCCTGCAGCCCAACCTCGGCCGGAGATACATGCTCATCTGTTGACAAAACCAGTCTGCACACTCAGAATGAGCTTCACTCGGTAGGAGGCGGGGGCGCTGCACAACCTGGAGGGCTTGGAGCAAGCCCTCCGGTGGTCGGCACCCCCACCCCAGGCTGGACGTGCGCCTTGGCCTCCGCTGGAAATCACTGACTTGTCACTTCGGCCAGCCTTCCGCCAGAAGCACCACCCCCAGGGTCTCCGGGCTCCGTCCTTGAGCTGAGTGCTTCCTCCACCGTCCAGCGGGGCCAGAACTAGCATCAGCGGTCCATCCGGGCGGCGCCCTGTGCCCCGCGGCCTCCAGCGCCTCCGTCTCCTCCGCTGCTGCGCCTCCCGCCTCCAGCTGCCCTGGGAGAAGCAGCTCAGTCGTGACCGGGCCGGGGCCACTTCCAGGACGAGGCCGGCGTCTGCGCGCCTGCGCTCTTCCTTGTTCAGACCCCGCGCCCCGGCTCTGCCTTTGGCCGCCTCTCTGCCCCTTTCGCAGGCTCTTCCGCCGGATCTTAAGGGCCAGGCTCCGTGCTCCTCCTCTCCCTCTCACCCAGGCTCCTCCGTGGGGGCTCGTCCCCGGCCCCTCCCCCGTCCGCATGCCCCCCGGGGCCCCCTCCCAGGCCTCGGGCCCGACGATCCCCGCGGGCCTCGGATGGGCCCCTCCGCGAGCCTGCTGCGGCGGAACCTGCCTCCCGGCGGCTTCGGACGTGGGCCTCCGTGGATTCGTCCTGCCCGCCCACGGTTCTACTGCAGGCTGGCACGGAGAAACGCAGGGGCCCCTCTGACCGGTCAGAGCCAGAAGGAGCTTTGAGTTTCTAAATGTGTGCCGTTCAACAACATGTTCGTTTCCTCCCTGCACTGAGGAGCGTGACTTGTGTTAATTCAGTTGCAGGCGGCGTGGGGCGCGGCGGTGTCACCGGTCTGCGGAAGGCCCCTTGTTGTCCGTGGGAGGAGTCCTCCCTGTTTGAGTCCTGCTGCGGGCAATCCATGCCAGGCTGGCTCAGGTCAGAGGTGCAACCGTTCTGAGCTGTTGTGTGGACTAGGCGTTTCCTGTGGTTCAGCTTAACAGACGAGCCCCCGCGCTGGGAGAGGTGCCTGGCGAGCTGGCCGCCCATCCCCTCCAGGGTCCCTTCTGTCCAGGGTGTGTTTATTAACAGCCTGGGAACAGACCGCTTTGGCTGTGGTTGGGTTCTTCCCTGTGTCCCTCTTTTAAATTGCTTATTTAGCCATTTCACATCCTCCATAATCAATAAATATCAAGTAAATTCTTCCAAAATCAAGTGGAAACCACAGTCTGGATAATGCGCTGGCCTGTGCCTTTAATGAATCTCTGCCACAGTCCCTCTGGTGGGCAGCTCACTGCTTTCATGACGTTCTTCCCAAGCAGACACAAATTGGAACAGGCACCCCTTCGGAGTTTTCTCAGGAAGCACGACTCATCCTAGCACATGAAATGGACGTGGCCTGATTCAATCAGACTCCTCGAGGACCTGCTGTAGGGCCTGGGCAGAGGGTGTGTGCACACAGCTGGCCCCGGGGGCCCAGCACCACCAGCGCGAAGCCTCCGTGGGCGGGGAGGGGCCTGGAGGACAGAGTGGTCTCCTGGAGTGTGAGTTCGGCCCTCGATGCACAGAAGAACAGCTGGATATGGGAGGAAAATAGCAGCACTTCCCGTTTTGGGGGTTTGCATTTCTGCGAGTTGTGAGAGTTAAATTCATATACCGTGGGACTCCCCTGGGACGCCAGGGGGACTTCACCTTCCATCCAGTGCAGGGGGTGAGGGTTCGATCCCTGGTTGGCGAGCTAAGATGCCACAAGCCTCGTGGCTGAAATCGCGGCCAAAAAACCAAAACATAAAACAGAATCAATATCGTAATAAATTCAATAAAGACTTTATAAACGGTCCACATCAAAAAAATCTTAAAAAGAAAAAAATCATACCCTGCTTTAAAGAAGTGTCAGAGGCTGCTTTACCTTAGTGGTTGGCTGGATCTTGACGGCAGCTCTAGGAGGTGAAGACTGTTAAAATCCTTGTGTTTCTGCAGGAAGCACAGGCTCAGATGGTTCCAGTGATCAGCCGCAGGTCAGGTCACTGGAGGTGTCAGAGCCTCCTGGCCAGCCCCCAGGCAGTCTCTCATTGCTGTTGTTTAACCATTTCGTGGGTGAGCCCGTCTTCACCATGTGGTTACATGGATGTATTAATAGCTTCCCTGGGGGCTCAGACGGTAAAGAGTGCACCTGCAACGAAGGAGACCCAGGTTCGGGTTCCATCCCTGGGTTGGGAAGATATCCTGGAGAAGGAAATGGCAACCCACTGCAGTATTCTTCCCTGGAGGATCCCATGGACAGAGGAGCCTGGTGGGTTACAGTCCATGGGGTCGCAAAGAGTTGGACACAACTGAGTAACTAACACTTGCACTTTAGTGTTTAAAGGAAATACCATACTGTTCTCCACAGTAACTGTTGGTTTGCATTCCGACTAACAGTGCAAGAGGGTTCCCTTTTCTCCACATCCCCTCCACCATTTAGTGTTTGTAGATTTTTTGATGATGGCCATTCTGACCGGTGTGAGGTGTAAACACCTCATTGGAGTTTTGATTTGCATTTCTCTAATAAACAGTGATGCTGAGCATCTTTTCATGTGGGTGCCAGATCTGTATGTCTCCTTGAGAGAAATGTCTTTTCAGTTCTGCCACCTGTTTTTTGATGAGGTGTGTTTTTTTTTTTAATGTTGAGCTGCATGAGCTGTTTGTATATTTTGGAGATGAATCCTTTGGCAGTTTTTTCATTTGCAGGTATTTTTCTCCCATATTCTGAGGGTTGTCTTTTCACCTTGTTCATGATTTCCTTTGCAAGGTAAAAGCTTTTACGTTTAACTCAATCCCATTTGTTTCCTTTTTATTTATTTTTCTTTCTCTAGGAAGTCAATCAAAAAAGATCTTGCTGCAGTTTATGTCATGGTGTGTTCTAGCTCTGTTTTCCTCTAAGAATTTTATAGTGTCCAGCCTTGTGTTTGCACCTTTAATCCATTTTGAGTTTCTTTCTGTGTGTTAGGGAGTGTTCTCGGAGAAGGCAATGGCAACCCACTCCAGTGTTCTTGCCTGGAGAATCCCTGGGGCGGGGAGCCTGGTGGGCTGCCGTCTATGGGGTCGCACAGAGTCGGGCACGACTGAGGCGACTCAGCAGCAGCAGCGGCAGGGAGTGTTCTAGTTCCCTTGTCCGCGCGGCTGTCCAGCCTTCCCAGCGCTGCTCCCTGCAGAGGCTTCGTTCCTCCCTGGGCAGTCCTGCTGCTTTGTTAGACTAGGTGACTGTGGGTGCTGGGCTTTGTCTCTCGGCTTCCTCTCCTGCTCTGTTGATCTGTGTTTCGGTTCCTGCGCCAGGGCCACCCTGTCTTGATGACTGCAGCTTCCTTGGTTGGTCCCATCTCTGCCTCCTTCTGTCCTCCTCCATCAGCCAGGTCTGATCCTGGCTCAGATGTCACCTCCTCAGAAGGGTCTCCTTGACCACCCACCCTACGGCGGCCCCTTCAGAGTCACCCTGTGTTAACTATGTGGCTGCATTCCGACTCCTTCGTATTCTCTCTCGATCCTGACATGAGCTCGTCTGTTCTTTGTGCAGCATCCCGTCGTTATAGTGGAAGCTTCCTGGGAGTGAAACTCACCTGTATTTGTGAAGCGGCCCCAGTGCAACCAACAGTGCCAGGCCCCTAGGCGGCAGGTGGCAAAACCCGATGTCCAAGTGGGCGTGTAAATGGCTTCCTCCCCCTTCACTGTGACCTCTTTTCAAGGTCAAGAAGGGCTTTCAGAATGTGTGGGATAATCCCAGGCCATGATGGCTGCAGAAAGTCGAGGGGGATTTTGTTTTGACAGCATCTTTTAGCCTCAGCTTTCTTACTTTGGTGAACTAAGTGCTGGGGGTCCCAGGTGAATGACGCCGGGGATTCAGTCTCTTACTGAGGAGGCTCCCACCCGAAGGTCAGCCCTGGGACAGCCCAAGCAGAAAGAAACCTGGCGGGTGAAGATAGTGAGGTCATGGAGAGGTTGTTGACATAAAGGGAACACTGGCTTCCAGGAAACGGGAGGGGCCCTGCTGGGAGGCAAGGTGTGGGAGGGTGGAGGTCATGTCCTAGAAGGCTGGGGCGCCCTTCGCCCCCCCAGCAGTGTGGACCCCGCCCTCCTGACTGCCCCGTGGTCGGTCACACGGTCACACACACGCCTCCTTTCATCTCACAGGATGCGTGTCCCGGGCCGCTCACCAACCTCTTGACTCTCTTCTCTTCGCCAAATCCTAGGGCCAGCTATGTCTCCTCCTGACCTCTCTGAAGCTGCTGACTCCATGAATCACTTTCTATCGCTCTTGGCAGGCTTCCTTACAGAAAAAAAAAAAAAAACGCTTTTGCTAGATTAATATTGACCACAAAGGATACTTTTTTTTACATCTCGTTTTTCAATCTCAATGGATTCAACTTGTTGCAGCTATAATACATTGCAATTAAATATTGGAGGCAGGAGCTGGGGACAGAAGGCAATATTGATAGAATGTGTGTTAAATATTGAAGTTTTCAAGATAAAAATGAATCACCTTTTCATTTCCTGTGGACAGGCAGTTGCTTAGCACTGCCCACTCCCTGGTGGCAAAAGCATTGCTTAGCGTCTACCATGTGCCCACAGCTTTGAGCACAATGTCCAGCGCTCTCTGTGGCTTTTGTTCCCTTGAAGAAGGCACTCAAGCCAGGGTCGTGGTTCCCTCTCTGATAGCAGGGCTGGGACATCAGTGTCTGGACTCAGGAGACTGTTGCGTTTGAGGCTCTGTGGTGAGCTCACACTGAGGAATGCTCTGCTTCCAGCTCCTCTCCCCCCAAAAAGATCATCAGTGACAATGCTCGAGAAAGAAGTTGGAGAATTACTGTCTGTGGGCAAATTCCAGACTGTTGTACCAAATCTTATTCACACACACACACACACACACACACAGTGGATGCTGCCCTGAGTGCGACTCTAACTGAGCTTTGAAATCTTGATACAATATACTGGATGTTCTCTAATGGCAGAAAGTGAAGAGGAGCTAAAGAGCCTCTTGATGAAGGTGAAAGAGGAGAGTGAAACAACTCTCATCATTCTCATCTGATGGTGGGTACCCCCTTGCAGATCTCTCTTTGAGCAACTGGTTTTAGAATAGATCCCTTTGTGAGGTTGGCTTTGTCCGGGGTCTGATGCTCTGGAAACCAGACTGTAGGCTGGGACGGGAGACAGGCAGAGCTGGCCTGACGTCTTCAGCAGACACAGTGCGCCGGGGGCTGGATCTTGTGCCAGGAGGGTCTGAGGTCAGGCAGGACTGGGGGCGTGAGGCTCGCCACTCCAGGAAACGAAGGGCCGTCTCCACGAGTCCTGAAAGGTTGGGGAACCGAGCTGTCGGCGTGTTTTCCGCGCTGTGGTTCTCCTGCCCTGGCAGATTCTTTACCACTGGGCCACCTTGGAAGCCCTTCTTGGCAGTGAGTCTCAACCCTGGCTCCACACGAGAGTACGTGGGGAGTATTAAAGAAAGAATACTGATGCCAGGGTCGCACCCCAGGAAGTTCTGATGTAAGTGGCCTGGGGGTGGGACCTCCATGAGAACTTTTGAAAGCACCCGAAGTGATGCCATTGTGCTTCTAGGGGGAGATCGGAGTGGTGGGAGGAGGGGGGAAAATGGAGAGTCTTTCTCCAGCTCTGGGTGCGGACAGGACTCAAATGCCCCATTTAACACAACTGGGAACCGGAGCACTGTTCACAGGAGAACAAGGCCGGGCATATTGCTTCATGTCGAGAGACTCCTTCAAGGCGGGGGACAGGGCCCGGCGGGGCCACCAGTTCCCAGAGCCTACTGGCCAGCAGGCAACACGTCTCCCCTGGTAAACGAGCGCTTCCTGTCAGAATCCCCGCGTCTGAGGGGAGCCTGGGGACAGTGACAGGACCATGGCCAGGAAGTGGCAGCAACCCGAGTCCCCAGAGGAGCGCACATGGGCCCCGGGCAGGGCCCAGAGGGCACCGCTGGCGGAAGACCTCAGGGTCGCCGTTGCATGGGTCCCGGGGATGACTTGGGGGACACTGGTGGGGTGAGGTGAGCTCAGCCCCGTGGCCAGGTGACCCCTGGGGAGAGAACACCCCCTCCTCTGACTTCCAGTCAGAATGAGGGTGCATGAGGTATCCCGCTGGTGCGTCTGGATCTCAGGCCTGGCCCTTCCACAGGGCAAACCAATTAACCTTTGAGCCTCAGTGGGGTGAGAAAACACGTGTCCCCTCGCAGACTTCCCAGAGGTTAACCGTGCCCATTCCAGCGCCTCCGGGAAGCCCTGTGGGCCCTCCTCGGGGTCTCCTCCCCACCCTGCTTCCTCTCTCTCTGCACCTTCCTTCAGGCCCCGTCTCATACTGGCTTGAATTAAACATCAGCATCTAAAGTGGCAGAGCTGGCTGGAACTTGGAGTCTGACTGAGGATTTTATTTTAATTCACAGGATTTTATTTTATTCACACCAGTCTCTTCCACTAAGTTAAAAGTCCAAGGCGTCTTAATAACAGAGGTGTCATCCTTTGTACAGCGCCCTGCAGTGTAAGGAGCACTTACATATTGATCATCTCGCCAAACTGTTGAAGTCTGAAGACAGACGTAACTACACCTGGACCTCGTCCAGGCTCTGCGTTATCAGGTGCAGAAGCTTCCCACCTCCAGACCACCTGTCAGTGAGAGATTTTTGATGCTCTAAGAACTGATTCCTCTTGGAATTCGTCAGAAAGAACTCTAAGGAACAGTGGTAGAGCCAGACTCACCTGAGCAGACCATCCTGGGTGGCCATTCTCTTGTCCAGGAGCAGCCCCTTTCCCTTTATACACTCCCTTCTCCAGCCTGTGCACTTAAGCCCCTTGTTTAGTCTCTCAGTTGTGTCCGACTCTTTGTGACCCCATGGACTGCAGCACACCAGACCTCCCTGTCCATCACCAACTCCTGGAGCTCACTCAAGCTCATGTCCATTGAGTTGGTGATGCCATCCAACCATCTCATCCTCTGTCATCCCCTTCTCCTGCCCTCAATCTTTCCCAGCATCAAGGTCTTTTCTAACAAGTCGGTTCTTCACATCAGGTGGCCAAAGTATTGGAGTTTCAGCTTCAGCATCAGTCCTTCCAATGAGTATTCAGGGTTGATTTCCTTTAGGATGGACTGGTTGGATGTCCTTGCTGTCCCTGGGGACACGTGTTAAGCACACCCCCTTCCATCATGGCTTACTGCACACTCGGATGATTCCCCGAAGGTCCTGAAGAGGCTTTGTGTTAACAGTTGACCAAGTTGCCCGCCCTCCCCACCTCCCCTGGTCTGGCCCCCTCTGGGGTCCATCTGTCAGGGATTTTCCTCTCCTTAGGGCCTGAGTGTGGTGCTAGTTCCTGGTGAACCAGACTTTGTAATAAAATCCTGCACAAGTAATCAGCTCTGAGTGGGAAGCACAGGTGGCTCAGACGGTAAAAATCCACCTGCCAGGCCGGAGACGTGAGTTCCATCTCTGGGTCAGGAAGATGCCCTGGAGAAGGGAGTGGCAACCCACTCCAGTATTCTTGCCTGGGAAATCCCATGAACAGAGGAGCCTGGTGGGCTACAATCCATGGGGTTGGTTGCAAGGAGTGGGAGACGAGTTAGCGACTAAATCAAATTATGCATCGAGCGGTAACCATTTGTACTGATGTCCTATTGCAGAGCCTCACGTGGCTCTGAGCACATGTCTGTGCAGCCAGGGCCCTGGGGGTGAGGTGTGCTGGGAACATGGGAGGCTTCTGGGTGGAGCTTTCTGATCATTTCGCACGATGTACTCTGCACACATCTGGCCTGGTGTGCTGCAGTCTGCGGGATTGCAAAAAGCCGGACATGACTGGACAACTGGACAGCAGCAGCAACTCTGCATGCAGGTTAAATAAGCAGAGTGACAGTGTACAGCCTTGACCTGCTCCTGCCTCAGTCTGGAACCAGTCTGTCGTTCCATGCCTGGTTCTAACTGTTGCTTCTTGACTTGCATACAGATTTCTCAGGAGTCAGGTAAGATGCCTGTATTCCCATCTCTTTAAGAATTTTCCAGTTTGTTGTGATGCACACAGTCCAAGACTTTAGCATAGTCAATGAAACTGAGGTAGATTTTTTTTAGAATCCTCTTGCTTTCTCTCTGATCCAACAGATGTTGGCAGTTTGATCTCTGATTCCTCTGCCTTTTCTAAATCCAGCTTGTACCCCTGAATGTTCTCAGTTAAGATAAGCCCCAAAGATGGCATATTACAAGCACTGTTCTGCACCTTGATTTTTTTTCACCTAATAGTGTATCAGAGGTCTCTCCATGTCTGCACTCAGAGGTCTTCCTTACGGCTTCTTACAGTGGCATGCCTCCTGCTTCACGAAGAGTGGACAACGTGCTTTATTCAGTCTGTGCTTGGGTGTTTGGTTTGTTTCCTACGTTTTGCTCTCACATATAATACCACCATGCCTTGCACAAACACTGCTTTGCTTTTCTCTCCAATGTCTCTTTGGGATAGATTTCTAGAAGTGGGATTCCGGAGTCAAAGGATAAATGCGTGCGGCATATCAGGAGGCGTTGCGAGTTCCCCTTCCTAATGGTCGTTCATACGGTTTCGCATTAAAGAAAATTGGCCTCTGCCCCCAAACAGGCGGCTCTTAGTTCCCTGACCCGGGATTGAACCTGCACATGATCTGGAAGCACGGCTCACCCTCCTGGCCTCAGACGCTGCGGAGGCTTCTCCCTGACTTCGGACTATATGTAAACGGGGTCACTTTTGTATCTGCCTTCTTTTGTTCAGCATTGTGAGATTCACCCACTGCATCATGTGAAACCATGGCTTGCTCTTTTTTATTGCTGAAGAGTATTTCATTTTTTGAATTATGCTGCAGTTTATGTATTCATTCTACTGTTAGCGGGCATTTTAGGCGTTTCTTCTTTGAAGTGGCTGTGAATAGTGTTGCTGTTAGCGTTCTTGCTGAATTTCCATGGAATTTTACCCTAGCAGTGGAATTTCCAGATCATGAGGGATGCTTATTCTCCAGTAGATATGGACGGTTGATTTTCTGGAGTATTTATACTGAGATACGCTCTCATTATCAGCACATGAGATTTAGTTGTTCCAAAATCTCATCAACCCTATTCTCTGTCTTTTAATTTAATTTTGTGCTGATGTTTGTGACCCCGTGGGCTACAGCCTGCCAGGCTCCTCTCTCCATGGAATTCTCCGGGCCAGAATACTGGGGAGGGTAGCGATTCCCTCCTCCAGGGGATCTTCCCGACCCAGGTCTCCCACATTGAAGGCGAATTCTTTACCAGCTGAGCCACCAGGGAAGCCTTACAAAATTTCATTTTAGTGTTGAGCACCTTTTAACAGGTTTAATGTGCTTCTTGTTCATTTGGTTATGTTCTTTTGTGAAGTAACTATTCAAGTCTTCTGTTCATTTATCTGTTGGGCTGCATATCTTTCTTGTGGACTTCTAGGACTTCTTACAAATTCTGAAGATAAATTATTTGTTGGGTATAGGTACTTTGGCACCTTACACTCTGAGGCTTGCCTTTTCACTTTCTTAATGTTGCTTTGATGAGTAAAAGTCTCTAATCGCAGTTAAGTCTAGTTGACCAGCCTCTTTTTCTAGAGTTAGTGCATTTTGGATTTTTCCTGTTTGCTCCTGGATGATTTGGTGTTTCATCTTGTACGTTCAGCTCTGCATCCGGTCTGGAATTGGTTTCTGTGAACTAGGCGTCCAGGCTCAGTTCCTCCCACATGTTTATCGGTGCTCGACGCCGTCTGTTACGGTTGGGCTTCCCTTCTTGCACTGTCAGCACCGTCGTCAGTCGGGCCGGCACGTATGTTTAGCTCTGAGTCTGGACGTTCTGTGCTGCTTCATTAGTTCACTTGTCTGCTTTTGTGTCACACTGCCTTAGTTGCTGCAGCTTTATAACAAGTCTTTTTTTCAATTGTGGAAAAATACCCACAACATAAAGCGTCATCATTTTAACCATTTTTAAGTATACAATTAAGTGGCATTGAGTAGCTTCACAGTGTTGGGCAACTATCACCAGCATACACATCCAGAATTTTTAAAATTTTAAACACTAAAAGTTTTTAAATTTTACAAAGCATATAGTGTAAAGTGTGCCATCTTAACCATTTTTAAGTGGACAGTGCAGTAGTGCTAAGCATACTTACATTGTTGTGCAACAGATCTCCGGGACGTTTTAATCTTCAGAAACACACTCTATACCCATTAAATAGCAACTCCCATTTTCCCTTGTCTCCTAGGAACTTCAACCTTCTATGAATTTGACTACACTAGTCTCCAAGGCAAACCATTCAATATCACAGTTATCCAAGTCTATGCCCCAACCAGTAATGCTGAAGAAACTGAAGTTTAACGGTTTTATGAAGACCTACAAGACCTTTTAGAACTAACAAAAAAGATGTCCTTTTCATTATAGCGGACTGGAATGCAAAAGTAGGAAGTCAAGAAACACCTGGAGTAACAGGCAAATTTGGCCTTGGAATGTGGAATGAAGCAGGGCAGAGACTAACAGAGTTTTGCCAAGAAAATGCACTGGTCATAGCAAACACCCTCTTCCAACAACACAAGAGAAGACTCTACACATGGACATCACCAGATGGTCAACACTGAAATCTGTTTGATTATATTCTTTGCAGCCAAAGATGGAGAAGCTCTATACAGTCAACAAAAACAAGACCAGGTGCTGACTGTGGCTCAGATCATGAACTCCTTATTACCAAATTCAGACTCAAATTGAAGAAAGTAGGGAAAACCACTAGACCATCCAGGTATGACCTAAATCAAATCCCTTATGATTATACAGTGGAAGTGAGAAATAGATTTAAGGGCCTAGATCTGATAGAGTGCCTGATGAACTATGGACTGAAGTTTGTGACATTGTGCAGGAGACAGGGATCAAGACCATCCCCATGGAAAAGAAATGCAAAAAAGCAAAATGGCTGTCTGAGGAAGCCTTACAAATAGCTGTGAAAAGAAGAGAGGCGAAAAGCAAAAGAGAAAGGGAAAGATATAAGCATCTGAACGCAGAGTTCCAAAGAATAGCAAGAAGAGATAAGAAAGCCTTCTTCAGCAATCAATGCAAAGAAATAGAGGAAAACAACAGAATGAGAAAGACTAGAGATCTCTTCAAGAAAATTAGAGACACCAAGGGAACATTTCATGCAAAGATGGGCTCGATAAAGGACAGAAATGGTATGGACCTAACAGAAGCAGAAGATATTAAGAAGAGGTGGCAAGAATACACGGAAGAACTGTACAAAAAAGATCTTCACGACCCAGATAACCATGATGATGTGATCACTAATCTAGAGCCAGACATCTTGGAATGTGAAAACAAGTGGGCCTTAGAAAGCATCACTACGAACAAAGCTAGTGGAGGTGATGGAATTCCAATTAAATTGTTTCAAATCCTGAAAGATGATGCTGTGAAAGTGCTGCACTCAATATGCCAGCAAATTTGGAAAACTCAGCAGTGGCCACAGGACTGGAAAAGGTCAGTTTTCATTCCAATCCCAAAGAAAGGCAGTGCCAAAGAATGCTCAAACTACCGCACAATTGCACTCATCTCACACGCTAGTAAAGTAATGCTCAAAATTCTCCAAGCCAGGCTTCAGCAATACGTGAACCGTGAACTCCCTGATGTGCAAGCTGGTTTTAGAAAAGGCAGAGGAACCAGAGATCAAATTGCCAACATCCGCTGGATCATTGAAAAAGCAAGAGAGTTCCAGAAAAACATCTATTTCTGCTTTATTGACTATGCCAAGCCTTTGACTATGTGGATCACAATAAACTGTGGGAAATTCTGAAAGAGATGGGAATACCAGACCACCTGACCTGCCTCTTGAGAAATCTGTATGCAGGTCAGGTCGCTGGATGAGACGCTTTTTTTTTTTTTTTTTTTTTGTTCCAAATAGGAAAAGGAGTACATCAAGGCTGTATATTGTCACCCTGCTTATTTAACTTCTATGCAGAGTACATCATGAGAAACGCTGGACTGGAAGAAGCACAAGCTGAAATCAAGCTTGCTGGGAGAAATATCAATCACCTCAGATATGCAGATGACACCACCCTTATGGCAGAAAGTGAAGAGGAACTAAAAAGCCTCTTGATGAAAGTGAAAGAGGAGAGCGAAAAAGTTGGCTGAAAGCTCAACATTCAGAAAACGAAGATCAGGGAATCTGGTCCCATCACTTCATGGGAAATAGATGGGGAAACAGTGGAAACAGGGGCAGACTTTATTTTTCTGGGCTCCAAAATCACTGCAGATGGTGACTGCAGCCATGAAATTAAAAGACGCTTACTCCTTGGAAGGAAAGTTATGACCAACCTAGATAGCATATTCAAAAGCAGAGACGTTACTTTGCCGACTAAGGTCCATCTAGTCAAGGCTATGGTTTTTCCAGTGGTCATGTATGGATGTGAGAGTTGGACTGTGAAGAAAGCTGAGCACCAAAGAATTGATGCTTTTGAACTGTGGTGTTGGAGAAGACTCTTGAGAGTCCCTTGGACTGCAAGGAGATCCAACCAGTCCATTCTGAAGGAGATCAGCCCTGGGATTTCTTTGGAAGGAATGATGCTGAAGCTGAAACTCCAGTACTTTGGCCACCTCATGTGAAGAGTTGACTCATTGGAAAAGACCCTGATGCTGGGAGGGATTGGGGGCAGGAGGAGAAGGGGACGACCGAGGATGAGATGGCTGGATGGCATCATGGACTCGATGGACATGAGTCTGAGTGAACTCCGGGAGATGGTGATGGACAGGGAGGCCTGGCGTGCTGCAATTCACGGGGTCGCAAAGAGTCGGACACGACTGAGCGACTGAACTGAACTGAACTGAGACACCTCATAGAAGTGGAATCATGCAATGTTTGTCCTTTTGTGTCTGGCTTATTTCACTTAATATAATGTCCTCAAGGTTCCTTTATGTTGTAACGGGTATCAGAATTTGCTTCCTTTGCAAGGCTGAATGATGTCGTATGTGTCAACCAGATTTTTGTGTATCCATTTATCCACTGATGGACAAGAATTTGCTTCCATCTTTTGGCTATTGTGAATAATGCTGCTATGAACACAAACAAACAAATATCTACTTGAAAAGATCAAAACAATTCTGGAAAGTTCCAAAAAACAAAACTGGAATTTTCCATGTACCTCCAAGTATTTACATAGCATTAAGTGTGAGAAGTAATCTAGAGATGATTTAAAATATACAGGAGAATGTGTGTAGGTTATATACAAATACTGTGCTATTTTCTATAAAGGATTGAACATCCACAGATTTGGGTAGGCAGTGGGAGAGGGGGCCCCCTGAAACCAATCCCCAAGAGATACTGAGTATTTCTTATCATACCGTAGTGACCCTGTCTAAACGTATGGTCCTCTCTTCTTCTTCAGGAGAGATGGTGGGCCCCTCAACACCCATCTCTGTCTCCTTCTGGTTCTTGCTCCGGGCTCTGTGTCCAACTCCTCGCAGACGACCCTGAGTTTCGGGTCCCCAGAAGAACTCACTCCTCTCTGGTCACCTGCAGGTCCCAGCATCATACGCTCGGGCCCACAGGTGTCCTGGAGCTGAATGCGGAGGAAAGAGCGAGACTGTGTTCAGGTCTGCGGTCCCCAGCCAGCTTGGCTTTGGTCAGTGAATAGGCTTGTGGCTTGTTCCTTGGGCACGCAGTCAGAAGCCTGGCGGGGTAACGCGTTGATATACGAGCTTTGTTCTTCATCTTCTATCTTCCCCGGCCTCCATTTCATGCACCAGACAGGCTCTGAGTGACAGCTCCTCAGGGGAAGTTTGAAGACCAGTCTGCTGTGCCAGTAGCTCCGTTTCTTTGGAATCGCTTGAGGAGTTGCCTTTAGGGGCTTCAAGAGGGAAGAGGAAAGAAGTTGGTAGGCTCAAGACTAGTAAGACCCAGGTCTCTGGTGAAGTGGCAACACTCTGAAAGGACTCCCTTGTGGGATGCCATATCGCCTGGGCCCTGGACACCAGAGTTGCCAACAATGACAGAGAGACTGGAGCCCTCGAGCAAAGCATGAGTGGCTGGCCATTGGTTTGGAGACACAGAGTAAGCTTGGGCACTCAGCAGCAACCAGGAAAGACAGAGGAACAGAGGTATCTCCCAGGTGCTCTGGGTTGGCCCCAAACATCAGAAGCTCAGTCTTGGACTAGAGGATATGGGTGTGTGTGCACGCACGCGCGTGCGTAGCTAATTAATGGTGGTCAAGGTTGAGTTTCCTGGTAACTTGGCAGGATGGAAATTTTTAAGGGTTGAATTGTGTCCTCTAAAAAGATATTTTGAGGTCTAACCTGTAGTACTTCAGAATGTGACCTTATTTGGAAATAAGGCCTTTATAAAGGTAAGCAAGTTACAATGAGGTCACTAGCTGCTGCTGCTAAGTCACTTCAGTCATGTCCAATTCTGTGTGACCCCACAGATGGCAGCCCACCAGGCTCCCCTGTCCCTGGGATTCTCCAATGCATGAAAGTGAAAAGTGAAAGTGAAGTCGCTCAGTTGTGTCTGACTCTTCGTGACCCCATGGACTGAAGCCCACCAGGCTCCTCCATCCATGGGATTTCCCAGGCAAGAGTACTGGAGTGGGGTGCCATCACCTTTTCCGAGGTCACTAGAGTGGGCCCTAATCCGTTATGCCTGGTGTCCTTACAGGAGGGCAACTTTGGACAAAGAGACACAGAGGGCACCAGAGCTGTGAGATGGCACGTCCATTCTTCAGGGGTGTACAGTTGATTCAGCGTTGTGTTAACACTTTTCTATTGTTTAAACCACAGAGTGGTTTACAGTATCGTAGCAACCCTAGGAAACCAATACAGAGATTCAGAATTGGATTAAGGAGACTAGAGAAAGGCAGTATTTCTTACGCACGTGGATTTATGAACCAAGGTTTCCACCAGCTGGCAACTGGAGAGCTAATTTCCTGAACGTCGTGTGGTTTTCTGGAAAAAGTTTCTAAGACTGTCTAGTATCCTTCAGCTGTCCATTCAAGGTTGCACTGTCATCTCCTCTCTGGAAAGCACTTTCCCCTCCTTCAGCCCTCGCAAGCGTGTGGTCAGGTGGATTCCACGTCACTGCTGGGCAGAGAGGGTCGGGGCCAAGAGCACGCTTTGGGCTCCCGGGCCCTGGGCCGGCCGTCTCTGCTGTCCGGACGTGCCCTCCCCTGTGGTCAGCACCCTTCGGGATGGAAGCTCCCTTCATGGCCACACTGTGATCCTGACTCCTGGCAGAAAGCAGGGGTGAGCAGAAAGTTCCCACGATTATCTGGGAAGAAGAAGCCAAAGTGAGGAGGACTGGACGAGGGCGCGCTGAGCCGGGCCCTGGAGAATGGGGGTGACTCAAGCTGAGCAGGAGCCGGTCAGACGCCCTGTTTGATGAGAAGCTAGTGCAGACGCGGTGCCACGGACAATGGCGTGCTTGCGAGGCCTGTGCCTCCCCAGAAGTCCCCGGCTGGTGTGGGTTGGACCACACCCTGAACACTGCCTTCAGGGCCAGGATCCGGTTCCCCCGGATCTCCCCTGCACTGATGAGCTGTCCGAGCACAGGAGGGATGTGGGTCCCGGCAGTCCAGGCAAACGAGGGGGGCCGGTCCTGGTTTGGACAGGAGACTGGGGTGGCCGAGGGGTGCCCGCATCCTGCGAGGGTGGGCTCGGCTCTGATGTAGGAAGGGCCGGGTCGTACATCGCCGCTGGGAGAGAGGTGGTCATGCTAGGTTGGACCGGATGCAGCTGTTGAGCAGGGGCTTCCCAGATGGCAAACAGCTGCCCCGGAAAATGTTTACACCAAGGATGGGAGGCGGAGGACGCAGCCTGCAAGGGGAGGGGAGGGGGTCACTTCCTGAATTCTAGCAGGATGCCTCTGACTGCACACAGTTCCCAGTAAAAGCCCCTTCATTCATTTCACTTTTATTGTAGGAAACTTCGAGGTTGCAGCAAGATTAAGAAAATTTTTTTTCATGAGCGATGATAAAAGCAGTAAGAATAGACTGACGACAACGTGGAGAGGCTCAGAATTTGTCATGAGGCCACCAGGGGGCAGAGGAAGACAGCTCTTTGGAGCCAGGGAAACCACTGCCGTCCCAGCCCTTCCGCAGAGCAGAACGCTCCGTTACAAAGAACAAGCGTTGCCCAAGAATGGCTTCCCCACTGTCAAGAGCTCCTGGTATTCGGAGGGAGTTTGTATTTCACAGATAGAGTGTTGAGTACTAGGGTTCCATCCATTTTGACTCAGTCAGTGAGTCAAAATTCACTCAGACCTGCTGTTTAGCAATTGCTTCTGGCTTGCACACGTGTCAGTGTATAGGGTCACTGTCTTCAGAGAACGCTCCATTGAGCTGCTCTTTTGGCTCCTGCCATTTGATTTAGAAGGGAATCAACCTCAGGTCCAGTCTTGATCTCAGAGAAGTTTGAAATTGTTACTTGTTCAGCCGCTCAGTCGCGTACCACTCTGCACCCCATGGATTTGCCGTTCTCCACTGTCTCCTGGCGTTTGCCCAGACACATGTCCATCGAGTCGGTGATGCCATCCAACCATCTCATCCTCTGTCATCCCCTCCTCCTGCCCTCAATCTTTCCCAGCATCAGGGTCTTTTGCAATGAGTCGGTTCTTCACATCAGGTGGCCAAAGTATAGGAGCTTCGGCTTCAGCATCCGTCCTTCCAGTGAGTGTTCAGCGTTGATTTCCTTTAGGCTTGATTGGCTTGATCTCCTTGCAGCCCGGGTGACTCTCAAGAGTTTGTTACTTCTCAGAGCCTGTTTTACTACATGATGGGCTTTTCCACTGGAACCATTCCTGCCTCACAAAGCGCTAGGGAAGCAGACAGTAGTACATGGTGGCCCCATCACCAGGCACGGTGGAGCACAGCGACGTGCCTCTGTGTGTGGTGCCTCATACCTGGTGAGCACCTCGTCGTTGATTCTCTCATGCCAGGAATATGGGCCTTCCCGGGGGGTTCAGATGGTAAAGAACCCACCTGCAATGCAAGAGACCAAGGCTGATCCCTGGGTGGGGAAGATCCCCTGGAGAAGGGAATGGCAGCCCACTCCAGGATTCTTTCCTGGAGAATCCCATGGACAGAGGGGCCTGGTGGGCTGCAGTCCTTGGGGTCACAGAGAGTCAGACACGACGGAGCGACTGACGCTTTCAAGCATTTGATGCAGTGATCTTACGGGTTGAATTAAAGGACTTTTTGACCCTGAAGGTCTACCTCCCCCCAGTTCTGTGAAGTGAGGATGAAAGATAACATCCCATTCAAAAAAGCTGAGGCTCTGAGGACTTCTTTCTCCAAGTTGCTTCAGTCAGCAGATGTTTATGAGCTCTGTGTCAGATTTGATGAATGTTGAGGGGCTCAGAGATTAATTGAGGAAACAGACACATGACCTGAAGACAGAGTGTGGTCTGAGGTGCCGGAGGAATGTGTCTGGGGGGCTATGCCAGCAGGAGAGGAGGCTCCAGGGCTCAGCTGAGGAAAGCAGACCCGAGAGGCTGCATCGGTGTGGCCACTTTTAGCTGCTCCGGCTCCCCGCAAGCAGCTGGCAGTAGCAAAACCAAAACTGCTTTGGAGGGACACTTCTGTGTTCCACATCGCACAGGATTCTCGCAGAGAACAAAACACAACCCTCCCTGCGGAAGACAGCTCACAGTAAAGATGAATGATTATAAAATGCTAAAGGACACAGTCATCAGGAGCCAACTGTCCACACCGAACGCTGCAGCTTTTAGGTGATAGAATATTCAGAAAGCGTGGAGTGATGCATTTAGAATATAATCCACAGACGAGCAAGTAATAGATGAAGATAAATATGACCAGGTAGATTTGAAGAAGAGCCGAATAGAACTTGTAGAAATGAAAAAGAGGGTTCTTTAAACAAAACACTCAGTGGATAGGGTTAAGCAGCAGCTTAGACACAGCTAAAGGAGAAGTTTGTAAATTGGAAGATGGAGCCCAGGGGAGATTGAAACTATTAAAGACAGCTTCAGAGGCATGAAGGATAGAATAACATGAGCGGTCACATCCTTGACAGGAATTTTAAGCTGGAAGAGGAAGAATGAGACAGTGGTGGTCCTCAAAGAGATACTGGCTGAGCTGTTTGTTTTCATTTGTTTGTTTTTTAAAGAATCACCAGAAGACATGATCCTTCATACTCAAGTGGTAGGGAGTCCTGGGTAATATAAGTAAAAATATAGGCACACCTACAGATGAAAATAAAATTGCAGAACACCAGAGAGGGAAAAGAGATTAAATCTCTCTTGATAAAGAAACCAGAGATTAAAAAACAAAACGGGCTTGCCTACAAAGCAACGCAGCCCAACTGAAAACAGCCTTCTCAAGAAGAAACGTCAGAAGTAAAGGCACGTGCTGACAGAAAGTAAGTACCAAGGTAGACTCCAAAACCTAGCCAAAGGGTTATTCAAGAGCAAGGATACCATAAAGACAGCTACAATTAAATAAGAGTGGAAAGTTTATAAAAATAGTTTTATTTATTTATTTTTGTGTGTGCTGGGTTTTCATCACTGTGCAGGCTTCTCACTGCAGTGCCTTCTCTTGTTTGGAAGCACAGGTTCCAGGGCATTCGGACTTCAGAAGCCGTGGCCCCCGGCTCCGGGGCGCAGGCTCAGTAGCTGTGGCCCCTGGCTCCGGGGCATGCAGATTTCAGTAGCCGTGGCCCCCGGCTCCGGGGCGTGCGGACTTCAGTAGCACTGGCCCCCGGCTCCGGGGCGCGGGCTCAGTAGCTGTGGTGGATGGGCTTAGCTCCTTCTCGGCGTGTGGGATCCTCCCTGATCAGGGATCGAACCCGTGTCTCCTGCACTGGCAGGCAGACTCTTTCCCACTAAGCCACCAGGGAACCCGAAAGTGGAAAGTTTACCCCAGCAGGTCCTCTGTAAAAAATACACTATTAAATATACTTCAGACAGAATGCATAGGTTGAATCTAAAGGAAACGAGCAGGATACAGAGAAGCCTCCTGCTTCCGCGGCCGCTCTTGTCCTTTTCTCCCGACCGCGCCACCTGCGGCCTCACGGGGAGGAGGGACAGGGGAGGAGGGCGCGGCAGGTGGGGGCCCGCCTGTGGCCCCACTGTGCCGGCGCCGCGCAGCCTCTGTCCACTCACCTCTCTGGCTGGGGTTCTCTGTCCACTCAGCGCCGCAGGGGCCTCCGAGCCGCGTGCTGCAGCTCAGGCTCCGGGAGGAGCCGCGCTTCTGGTCTCGGGCGGGACTCCGTCACCGGCCCCTCCCGCCTCCGCAGCAGCCTCACACCGGCCGAGGTGGGCGCCCGTCTTCGGGATCTCTCTGAGCCTGACCCTAAGACAGACTCCAGACGGAGCCGTTTATTTGGAAGATGATCCCAGGAGACGCTGGCAGGGGCGCGGGGGCACGGCACAGGAAAGGGAAGAGAGCTAAGCAGGTGATGCCAAACCACGTTCAGTGGGCGACTGAGGCTTAGACCTGCTCAGAAGGCTCTGGAAGCCAGTGTAGACTGTGCCTCTGAGAGCGCCCTGTCTCGGGGTTAGGGAGCCGGGCGCTCACACACCACCCCTTGTCCCGCCCTGTTGGGCGGCTGCTCCAGAGGCATCCGTTGCTGGGCGCTGTGGCCTGCTGCACCGGTTGCAAGGCGGGTGCTCCAGGTCAAGAGAAAGTCTTCAGGCCACAGGACGAGGTGCTGGCCATTGGAATTCCAGCCTGTCATCACTGAAGGAGAAGGACAAGGGTGTGGACGGGCTCGGGCAGCATCGGCTATCGCCCCTTGATTCCAAGCCTGCAGGAGAGCGCGCTTCTTTCACAGGCAGCCAAAGACCCAGCCAAGACACCTTTCTCGGGGCCAGAAAGGCGCTTCGGAGCTTCCTGCTGCTCGCCGGCCTTCTCTGAATGAACCCTGCCCCCTCTTGATCCTCTTGCAAACCTTGGGAGGGGTTGCAGGAAGCCTGGGGCTTTGCCTCTCATTACAGGGACAGAATCTAAGAAAAAAAAAAAACCACCCAAATGTGTGCCTTGTCTGCCAGCTTTGCCAGTGGCCTGGCAGGCCATCAGCAGGCAGATGTGCGCTTGAAAGACCACGCAGGTGCCGCTGGCACCACAAACAGCAGGTGATGCAAAGGAGCAGGAAATTCAGGATGCCTCAGCTCCTGGCTGACTTAAACTCCCCAAAAATGACGCGCCTTTATATTCCTGACATTCGCCCAGGTTTGAGTACTATAAAAAGAACTGGAGAGGAATAAAATTAGAAACACACCTTTTGGCACTCTTAAAATAAAATGGAAAAAAAAAGCTTTGGGGAGTGACAGGAAGAACACCAGGGCAGGCGGCACTACTCACTGCCATTTAGCCTTGGCCGC
This sequence comes from Oryx dammah, assembly GCF_014754425.2. NCBI lineage: Eukaryota > Metazoa > Chordata > Mammalia > Artiodactyla > Bovidae > Oryx > Oryx dammah. The sequence continues at coordinate 757,384 of NW_024070206.1, read as the reverse complement.
GCCCGGGGCAGGGTGGCCTGTCCCACCCCACTGAATGTTTTTCATGACCCCGCTCTCCTCTTCTGTTCCCTTCTGGGCTGTACAAGTTTATCTTCAATGCCCGTATTTTACAAAGTCTCTAATAGCCGCAAGGGGGATAAAACAAGGGTGCTACCTCTTGCACGCCCTCCGTTCAGCGTCTCCTTACTCTCTCTGCCAATTTATGGTTGTGAGGAGGACGGGTCCCAGTGGAGAGCCCTGCGTCCACCTCGGCAGCTGTTAAGAGAGACTCGTATATGAAGCTGTGAAATCTCCATCCTTCCTAGAAGAGAGGTGGTGCTTCCCTGGTGGTTCAGCAGTAAAGAATCCATCTGCAATGCAGAAGACGTGAGTTCGATCCTTGGATCAGAAAGATCCCCTGGAGGAGGAAATGGCAACCCACCCCAGTATTCTTGCCTGGGAAATCCCATGGACAGAGGAGCCTGGTGGGCTCCAGCCCAGGGGGCTGTAAGAGTTGGACACGACTGAACGACTAAACCAGCGCCACAGAAGAGAATTATGAATTATGCCAGGCCCCAGTACTTGAATAAGAGTCTCGTTACACTTCAGTATCAATTTCAGCATTGTCTATTTATTCCATCCATCCATCAGTCTGTCCTTACATCCACCAACCCATTGCTCCATCACATCCCTCCCGCTTGGGAGCCAACCATCTTTCTTCCATCCCAGCCATTTTCGGTTCATCTCCCCAACCAAGCCGAGCAGCCTCCCCCAGCCCTTCCTGCCTGCCTACCTTCCTTTTTCTTCCTTCCCTCTTTCAAGTAATGCATCTCGAAAAATCATCCTTCCATCTATCCACTCATTAATGACAACCATCCAAGACTGATCAAGTGCCTCTGAGCTAACTACCTAAGCACTGAAATCCAGAGGTGAAAATATTAGTTTACCCTTTAATAACATTTTTTTAAAAATCTGTAATTGGGGATTACCTTTTCTTTTAATGGAAATCACTTCCTCTAGAAATATTTGTGAATCTGCCCACATGCAGTGGTTAGCCTGTTCAGGGAAAAGTGGGAAGAGGATTCTTGAGAATGTCATTGGAGTTCAACACAGGGCCCTGAACTGAGCATCTCCTGAGGGATGCTCCCTCGTGCCGGGGAGCCCCTCCTCTAGTGCATTTTCACTGGGCATCGCAGATGGCCTTGTACGCTCTCCTAGTGGAGCAGGAACTGAGACCAAGCCTTCTAGAAGTCTGGGAGGACTCTGGAAAGGTGCACAGCAGGCAGAATGAGCCATGCGTTAGAAACCGGGGTCCAGACCCAGCTTCACGCTGATGGCCTGGAATTTCCCGGCAAACCTCCTAACCTCAGTGGCTGTTTCTCCACATGGAGTTATCGTGGCCCTGGCTGCTTTTCCATAAATTGTGCGCAGACTGCCTGGAAAGAGCTTCGAAAGCCACCAACTATTTCTTTTAAAAATCATTTCTTAATTGCATAAATTGCTAAATGTTGACAGTAGAAAACTCAGAAGATCCAAATGAGAAAAAAATAAAGCAAATGGGCATAGAAGCTTTAGCCCCACCACGCAGTCCCCTTGAGACACGCTCTGTTGTTCAGTGGCTAAGTCGTGTCCGACTGTTTTTGACTCCAGCCACACACCAGGCTTCCCTGTCCTTCACTGTCTCCCAGAGTTTGTGCGAGCTCGTGTCCCCTGAGTCAGTGATGCCATCCATCTCATCCTCTGTCGCCCCCTTCTCCTCTGCCTCCAGTTTTCCAGCATTAGCATTTAATGAATGCTTAAGCTGAAAAAGCAGATTCCATAACAGGATATATAGTAATGACCCCACCATTTAAAATTATCTTTTTAAATATACACATATATTGGGAAGATTATTTTAAATTAACTTTAATTCCAGTATTGATTCATAATATTTAAAAAGTTAGATAAGTAAAAAATAAATGTTTAAATTGATCATGCCCTACAATGTAGCTATAACCACTGATGACATTTTGGTGTATTATTCGCAAAGAATTTATTTATATCTATGTCTACATTTTTACAAATATTCCATCAGATCATACAAATATGTTATCTGCTTTTCCATTCAATGACCAACTTTTCCATTCAAAGACACGTCAATACATATTACTGCACAGATTTGAACTTCATGGATTTTTTTCAAAAAATATGTACTCCAGTACTGCAAGATCCATGGGCTGTTGAATCCTCGGATGGAGAACCATGAATAGGAGGGTCAACCATGAAGTTACCCGCAGATTTTCCACTGCAGGGAGTGGGGTAGCACCCACCACCCCCAGCTGTTCAAGGGTCAGCTGTACGTCCTGTTATTTTAATTAGCTCTTACTGTTCTATCTTGTGTGTCAATCACAGTTAATTCAGCCCACCCTCTGCTGTTGGCTAGTTAACATGTCCATCTCCCAAAAACGTGTAGTTTTCCCCTGTGAACAACATACAGCCAAGATACTTCCAGGGAAAGTTTTGTGTGCACAATTTCAGAATTGTTGGACTGCTTATTCTCCCGGTGTGATATAGGCGAATCTGCCCTACCCCCTTATAAGAATATACTTAGTGAAGTCTGAATTGGAAGCCCTTTCTTCCTTTCAGCGGTCAGTACAGAAACGGGAGGATGGAGAGTCTGTCTCCAAGCCTTACTCCATCCATCCAGACTCCCCACCTAACAGATAAGCTCTTTCAGTAGCTTTTCCCTAAATCCCCTCAGATTTGCCTTGCAAAGCCAAGAGAATGCAATTATAAACTTATCTTCCACCCCTTTTGCTACACAAAGTGGCAAGTCATACGCACAGTCCTGAAGCTCGCTTGTTTTTCTCAAGAGACACAGCAGAGTGCTTTCGCATCCGTGCCGAGGACACGCCCCCTCTTTTTTCAGCAGTGAAGCGGTCCATCCCAGGGAGGCCTCGTCTGGGAAGAGCCCCCTGCTGGTTGCGGTTTCCTATCCCAGGCAAGGTTGCAGTGAGCAGTCTCCTGCACACTTCCTCTTCTGTGCCTGCCCGCGGCCACAGGGAGCATTCTCAGAAAAGGGATCATGCGTTTGTAACTTTTTTTTGGCCGCACCACACAGCTTGCGAGATCTCAGCTCCCCGACCAGGGATTGAACCCAGGCCCTCAGCAGTGAAAGCACAGAGTCCTAACCCTAAACCTAACCCTAATTTTTGGTGGATGAGACACAGTGCCCTCCATAAGGGAAATACCGGGCCACATCCCACCAGCAACATTCCACAGTGCCTGTCTCTCCACAGACCAGCTGACAGAACGTGGTATTAAAAACTGGGATTTTTGCCAGTGCAGTGGATGAAACCCTGTCTCAGGGGTGCTTTCTGTCCACGACCCACGTTTTCTGCTGGATTCTTTCTCTGTCTTTCTTCCTATTTCTAGGTGCTCTTTTGTGGGTTTTTTTGTTTTTTTATTAGGAACTTTTATCATGGTCCCCACTCCAGCACTCTTGCCTGGAGAATCCCATGGGCGGAGAAGCCGGGTGGGCTGCAGTCCACGGGGTTGCTAGGAGTCGGACACGACTGAGCGACTTCACTTTCCCTTTTCACTCTTCGTGCATTGGAGAAGGAGATGGCAGCCCACTCCAGTGTTCTTGCCTGGAGAATCCCAGGGACGGGGGAGCCTGGTGGGCTGTGTCTATGGGGTCGCGCAGAGTCGGGCACGACTGAAGCAACTTAGCAGCAGCATCCCTGTTTTATCATATGAACTGCAAGATTTTTTATTTTTACATTTGTCATTTAGAAAAAAATTAGCCTACAGTGTTTTTTTTCCCTTTCCATGAAAAAGTTTAAACAGTGTGCGAGCTCAGATCCCGTGGGCTGTAGCCTGCCAGGCTCCTCTGTCCATGGGATTCTCCAGGTGACAACACTGGAGTGGGGTGCCATGCCCTCCTCCAGGGGATCTTCCCGACCCAGGGACAGAACCTGTCCCCGTGTCTCCAGCGTTGCTGGCGGGTTCTTTACCACTGAGCCACCCAGGAAGCCCCTGAAACGTGGAGTGGAACATGCTGGTCTCATCGCCGGGCCTCCAGACATCAAGTCGCAGGCTGGCGAAGCAGGGACAGCGATGGGACGGTGATGGCCTCCAGGAGGGAGCACTCCCAGGCCTCCGGGGGAGCACTCCCAGGCCTCCAGGAGCCCCGGGCAGGCCCCAGGGCCCAGACGGCCTGGCAGCTTCTTGGGTTCCCAGGGACTGGCTGCCTTTTTTCTTTTCTTTTCTTTAAGCCTCATTTCATGGGGACAGGAGTACTGTAAGTATCTCACAAATCCGTTTAGCGAGAACAGAGGGAACAGAGGCGGGAGCGGGCTTACGTCAGGGAAACATAATAGGGTCAGGCCTGTGCCTGTAGCGCCCCGGGCCCCCAGTGTGTGACTTGGCTGCACTTCTCCAACTGCCCAGAGGGGGCAGCACTGATAACGGAAGGCGACGGGCTTCCCAGTGTGTGCGGACATGGTACAGTTCTGTTTTGTCTTGTTAGCAATAGAGTGGTTTCACTTTTATTGCCAAAGTCCACCATTTATTAGGCTGCAGATCTGCAGCAGATCGATTTTTAATTCATACTTCTTAAAAATATTTGTTTATTCTTTTAAATGGAGGAAAATTGCTTTTCAATGTTGTGTTGGTGTTTAAGTGGCACTTATGATGCTAAAGCTGAAGCTCCAGGACTTTGGCCGCCTCATACGAAGAGCTGACTGATTGGAAAAGACCCTGATGCTGGGAGGGATTGGGGGCAGGAGGAGAAGGGGACGACCCAGGATGAGATGGCTGGATGGCATCACGGACCCGATGTATGTGAGTCTGAGTGAACTCCAGGAGTTGGTGATGGACAGGGAGGCCTGGCGTGCTGCGGTTCATGGGGTTACAGAGTAGGACACGACTGAGCGCCTGGACTCTCACAGCCTAGGACTTCCCTGGGGGCTCAGACGGTAAAGAATCTGCCCGCAGTGCAGGAGACCCTGGTTCGACCCCTGGGTTGGGAAGATCCCCTGGAGAAGGGCATGGCAACCCATTCCAGTGTTCTTACCTGGAAAATCCCATGGACAGAGGAGCCTGGAGGGCACAGTCCGTGGGGTTGCAAAGGCTTGGACATGACTGGGCGACTGACACTTTCACTCTCATCGCAGCCTGTAGTCTGTGAACTGTGTCCTGAAACTGGGACAGGAACTGGGGGGTCATTGGACATCCCTGAGTAAGTAAGGGTGTGCATCTCGGCTCTTCCTCTTGCCTCTAGAAGAGTCCTGGGGCTGTAAGAATCGTGCAGCAGGGGGTTAAGAATCCAACAAGCTTCTGCGCTGGCCAGAGTGCTTCCCTCTGAGGCAGCTCTTTTAGCCCTGTGGCGTTAACAGTGGAAACGCGCACTCAGCCCTAACAGCGCCAGGCTTGGAGTCCTGATGGGTGGGGGCACTGAAGAGCAGAGAGTTTAAGAGACTGGCCCTGAACTCCCCGCCCAGGATGTGGCCGAGCTGGAAGCTGGACGCAGGCAGCCCGACTCCAGGGCGCAGGCTCCTGGGCAGCACAGGGTGGCCTCAGGCAGTGGCTGCTGCTGCCTACACAGCGCTCAGCTGTGTCCACCTCTTCTGCAGCCCCGTGGATTTTAGCCCGCCAGGCCCCTCTGTCCATGGGATTCTCCAGGCAAGAACGCTGCAGTGGGTTGCCATGCCCTCGTCCAGGAGATCCTGCGTTGGCAGGCACATTCTTTACCACTGAACCTTCCTGGGAAGCCCTCATTTAATGGCTGAAAGTGAAAGTGAAGTTGCTCAGCCGTGTGCGACTCTTTGCGACCCCACTGGCTGTGGCCTATCAGGCTCCTCTGCCCAGGGCCCTAATCACTTAACGACCGCTCCACACCTCAGAGGAGATTGGGAGGGAGGACAGGGAAGACAGCTAAGAAGGGACAGAGGGAGGAAACTGAACGGCTTCCGGTGCCCCTGCTGCGGCTGCAAGTGCTGGCCACAGTTAAGAGGGTGGTTTCTATTTCCATGAACAGAGGAGCCTGGCAGGCTACAGTCCGTGGAGCTGTGAAGAGGTGGACACAACTGAGCGACTAACACTTTCACTTTCTCTTTCTGGAGAAAGCTGGGCTGGGGAACTGGATCCCAGGGTTCCAGGTTCAGCATCTGAAACCCCCCTAGCTCTAAGATCTGGGGTAAATCGCTTCATTTTTACTTACTCCTCTTGCTCTTGTTTCGGTGAAAACTGCACAACATCAAACCTGCCGCGTTGTTCTATTTCCCGGCGTGCAGTACAGCGACCTTCAGTATTCACAGTCCTCGACACCATCGCCACGACCTACTTACAGAGCTTTCCCATCAGCCCAAGCAGCAACTCCACCCTCATTCAGCGGCAACTCCCCATGCCTCCTCCCCTAGCCCCTGGGAACCAGTGTGTGCTTGCTGCCCGTGAATCTACTGTTTGCATACCTCGTGTGCGTGGAATTGTACACGAGTTGTCCTTTTATGCCTGGCTTATTTCATATAGCATAATAATGCGCTCAAGGTTCAGCCACATCTAGTGTGGATCAGAATTTCATTCCTTGTGAAGGCTCAGTAAGAGTCCGTCGTGCACATGTTCAGTAAGATTCTGTTGTACTTAATAATATTCCATTGTACACTTGCTCACTAATAATCCAGTGTGCTCATGCTCCACCTTTTGGCACCCACTCGCCCCTGATGGACCCCTGGACAGCTTCCTCCTCTCACCAGTGCCGCCATGAACGCGGGATCTGAGCCCCTGCTTCCAGTTCTTTGGAGTTGGTACCTCAGGATGCAATTGCTGGGTCTCCTACCAAGTCTGTGTATAATACTTTGAGGAACTTCCAAACTCACTTTGTTTTCAACCAGGAGACTTTCCCCCCTCACTCGGGAAATGCATACCCTGGGCACACACTTCCTAGTCATTTCCTGGGCCAACGAGCAGAGATTTGCCAGCCTGTTCTCCCTGAAGCGTCCGCCTTGCCAGGGTCTAGTCTGTGTGGCGCTCACATGGCCGGAGGCACAGGCCCTGCACTCGGGTCCCCCCTCGCCTCACCTGGACTGGACGCCCCGGCACCAGCCCTTCCTTCTGAGTCACTTTCCACGTTTGTTTCTATCATAGTTTCTCCTTCTCCACGATAGAAGTTCTGCGAGGATGGCGGTGTTTTTTACTCCAGTTTTCTAGTATATCCTCAAATCATAGAATGGTACCCGGCACACAGAAGGCACTCCAGAAGTAAGAGAAAGTGCCACGACTGTGTATGCATCGTCTCACTGAGTCCTTAACTCTGTGAAAGGACACTTATCCTTGCTTCGTACGCCCAAAACAGGACCAGAGAGTTTCAGTAACTTCCCCAAGGTATCACAGATGGTGAGATATAGATTCTGCGTGTGATCCGCGTGGGAATAGAACAGGCAGGCACCAGCGTGCTGAAGGACGCCAGTCCTCCTCAGCCACCCGCGAGCTGTTCCCGAGACCCCAGGGAGGCTGCCCTGGTCAGTGGGCACGCGCCCCTGCCCCTTCCTGGGTCTGGACTTGCCCCAGGGCGCCACTGTCCTCAGGGCCCAAGGAAGCGCCCCCCACTCCCCTGTCCTCAGTGGGGGCCTTGTCCTTAAGGCCCGCACAGAGCCGGGGCTAGGGAGTGACCCTGACCGGAACGTCTCGGAAGTGCCAGGGTAATGACTGCCAGGGGAACAGGGCGGGGTCCTGGGCTCAGGCCCGCACCCCGGGCTCCCCACCGCGCCCCCGGCCGCGCTGCATGCTGGCTCGAGTCAGCAAGTTCACGGCCCCCAGCGCTCGCCAGGCACGCCCCCTCCCCTCGCCGTCTTAGTTGTGCTGTCTTCTAGAACAGAGTGCCGCAGGCCGGGTGACTTCAACAACCGTAGTGCACTCTCCCACTTTCCTGGCGGCTGGAGGCCCGGCTGAAGGCATGGCAGTGCTGGTTCCTTCCAGGGCCCTTCTCCTCCGCCTGAGGATGGCTGTCTTCTCCTTGTGTCTTTTAAAAATCATTTATCCATTTCTGGCTGTGCTGAGTCTTTGCTGCTGCTTGAGGTTTTCTTCAGTCGAGGGGAGCGGGAGCTCCTCCCGTTGCAGAGTGCGGGCGTGGACTTCGCTAGTTCCATCTCCCGCGCTCTAGCTCTCAGGCTGAGTAGCTGTGCTGCACGGGCTTTGTTGCCCTGGGGCACGTGGGCTCTTCCCGGCCCAGGGATGGAACCCATGTCTCCTGCACTGGCAGGCGGGTCCTTTCCCACTGAGCCGCCAGGGAAGCCCCTCCCCGTGTCTTCACGGGGCCTTCCTTCTGCGTGTGTCTATATCCTTATCTCTTCTGAGGAGGACACTTGTTGGGGTGAATCAGGGCCCACCCCCATCACCTCCTTTTAAATTAATTACCCCTTTCCAAATACAATCTCCTGAGGTGCTGGGGGCTAAGACTTCAAAAGATGAATTTGGGAGGCAACACAGTTCAGCCTGTGACAGCTCGGCCAGAGGAGCAACTTTCTCCGGGAGTGAAAGATTTAGCTCCGAGTCGCAGCCAAATCCCTGGCCTCTTCCAGAGACAATGGCTAACGGTATCTCTTCATTTCGGTTTCTCCTCTTAAGGGGGTAGATTCTCCAGCCACATGGTTATAAGCAGAAGAAAGTGTGTCCACTAAAGGGGCCACCTTGCTGAAAAGCTGTAAAATGCTGTGTTTCAAAAATACTGCCAGAGAATATGGGTTACAGGATGGTGTGGAAAGGGGCGCGGGGTCAAGAGACGGGATGTTGTAAACAGAAGCCTGTCCTCAGCCCAGAATTCCACTCTTGCTGGAGTCTCAGCCCTTGATTTTAATGCCATGAATGAAGCTGTCACCTGTACTGTAAGAGCAGACGCTCCAGCTTCGCACGGGTCTATGTGGCCCACAAAACTCGGGATTTTCCTCTCCTGGAGCTGTAAATTAAGGTCCACTCTGCACTCATCTGCTCGCCAGGTCTTGGCAGCCTTCTTTGGACCTTGGGACTCTTTGAGTACTTACAGTCTTTGTTCAAATAAGCAGCCTCCTGATGGCTGGCCCCGATGCGAGGCCGACATCTGGAAACCATCCCTGGTCTTGGCCCAGGCGTTCAGGCTTAGGGGATGTGTGCGTGTCAGGTAGAGCTCCGCCCGGTGATCCACACGCCAGGCCCCATGCAAGGCAGAGGTCTTGGGGGCTGGGGGCTGGGTTTGGAGACCGTGTGTGCAGTTGAGTCCCAGCGGGCTGCCTGCCAACAGCACCACGTGGGTGTCCCCATCCTGCCATCCTCCCGGTTTCCTGGTGGGGCCCCCAGTGACAGGCTGGCCACTAACATCCAGCCTGCAACCCCCCTGCCTCATGGCATCGCACTGGTGCTGCCGCCGTGGCTTGGCCCCTGGAGGGAAGTGGTTGTCTGAGACTGGGACTAGGTCGCTCCATTCGGGGATTTATACCTGAGATTCATGGCGCAGGCGTGAGGTGAACTGTTTGCACAACACAAAGTGCTTAGTTCAGTGGGGGCTCTGATTCTTAAGGAAAACCCTGTGCTATAAAGCCAAAAGTATAACATAGCATGACCTAATCTGGACCGGGGCACCTGTCCAAGGAAAGGCCCTGCTCACTATCCTGGAGGCTCAGTGAGCATCAAAGAATAGTTTATGTGCAGGAAGGATGTAGTGTTTCTGGGAGGACCAGAGTTTGAGCAAATGCTTGTAACAGGTATCTGTGTCAAGCTGCCAGCCATTATTGACAGATTTGACGGCTGACTGGTCCCTTGAGCCAAGAAGGATCCTCACTCATATGTGTGCCTGGCCTGACCTGCTGGTTTTCAGTTTTATTGGTGTTGAATACATTTTACAATTTCCCAAGAAGAAAATTGTAAAAATCGTGAATATTCATTGGAAAGACTGATGCTGAAGCTGAAACTCCAATACTTTGGCCACCTGACGCAAAGAGCCAACTCATTGGAAAAGACTTTGATGTTGGGAAAGATTGAAGGCAGGAAGAGAAGGGGATGACAGAGGCTGAGATGGTTGGATGGCATCACCGACTCGATGGACATGAGTTTGAGCAAGCTCCGGGAGGTGGTGATGGACAGGGAGGCCTGGTGTGCTGCAGTCTATGGGGTCACAAAGAGTCAGACACGCCTGAGTGACTGAACAAGATAAAAGAAAAACATTATTCCTCAAATTCCAACCTCAGAGATGACTGTTGTTAAACACTTTGACTTCTATATGCTGAATCTTTCCTCATATGTATGTATAGATACTTTCTAAAATAATCAGACAGTCATTCTGTAATTTGTGGTTCAGTTGCTCAGTCCTGTCTGACTCTTTGCGACCTCATGGACTGCAGCACGGCAGGTTTCCATGTCCTTCACCATCTCCTGGAGTTTGCTCAGACTCATGTCCATTGAGTTGATGATGCCGTCCAACCATCTCATCCTCTGTCATCCTGTAATGCTGTTCTAGAAACTCCTTTTCACTCAATAGCTCATGATGTTTCCATGTCAAAAGCTTACAGCTGCCTCAGTGGTCTTACGAGGAGCAGTACTGGCACTTAGGAGAGGACTAGAAACCAGTGGAGGCATTTTCAGCTGTCACAGTCAGGGTGGGATCGCAGAGAGCTGGGGAGGGACGTGTAGCTGGCACTGAGAAGGCAAGAGACCAGAAATCAGGTGTTCTGCAAAGCTTAGTCCGGCTCAGATTTTGAATGTCCTGGTGGAAATTTACAACAGTGGGAAAAAAATCTTAAAATGATTTCAGCCCAAGACCCAGCTCCTTTTTACGTATAACCACAAAGCTTTTTGGCCTGGCTTTAGTATACACTGAATTTTATAGCAATGCAACTAATGAGTTTTGTTTTGTTTATACTTTTTACTATGAGTTTTCAACTCAACCGTTTGGAAAACCTCATCAGCAGCAGGAAAGCCACTCCCAGCATCTGAGTCAGTATTCTAGCCACCTGGGTCTGTCTGTACTGTGGTCCTTGCCTCTATAGTGAGTGTACACACAGGGTACCCCAGTGCAGGAGACATAAGAGATGTGGGTTCCATCCCTGGGTCAGGAAGACCCTCTGGAGGAGGGCATGAGGGCATGGCAACCCACTCCAGTGTTCCTGCCTGGAGAATCCCATGGACAGAGGAGCCTGGCGGGCTAGAGTCCATGGGGTTGGAAAGAGTTGGACACGCCTGAAGCAGCTTAGCATGTATACACATTACAGGGAAATACACTTATCAGCCTTTTACTTGCCACGTCAGATGCAGAAAGTATCTACAAACATAGTGGTACCTTATCTTGCTTCTATTAAGTCCAACTTATTTAAAAGCAGATTCGAGCATCTGGTTTCTTCATTATATCTTCAAATGTAGCTGTGCCTAAAAATTTGCAAGTTGCAACTGTTATCTGTCAGCTCTGTAGCCCCTTCCAAGCCCTGCTCTCCATCTCCGGGGTCGGAAACCTCCAAGTTATATCTTCCAGATTCCTCCCCATCTGGCTGCATTGAGCGTCTGCCAGCGGGAAACACTGGGGAGGCTGGAAGAGGAGCGCGGGAGCCGGTGTCTCCCCGGGCTCGGGCTGCGCCTGGTGGCGGCCGCGGCGCCAGCTACGGAGGCCCCGCATCTCTCTCTTCCCTCCTGCTTCTCCAGTTCTGGGGGGTGGTGACTCCGTGTGGCTCCTCACCCGGGAGCCGGTGTTTTCCCTGGGCTCCGGGCGGCGTGCTGCCCGTGGTGGAGGATTCGGCGGCCTGGCCACGGGAGGCCCTGCGACGCTTTCTTCCCTCCTGCTTCTCCAGTTCTGGGGGGTGGTGACTCTGTGTGGCTCCTCACCCTGGACCAGCCTGGCTTCCTCTCTGCTCTTCAGCCCTTCGCAAACCTTTATAACCAGCTGCCTGGATTAACTTCTGTTTGAAAGACCTAGAGTGTTTTGTTTTCCCCATTGGACATGAATGGATTAAAAATGCTTAGGATTTTTATCCTATTTGACTTGTTTAATGTTATAGTCAGGCCATTCTATCCCTTAAAAAAAAAAATGCACTTGCCTAGGTATATTGCCTGTGAATTTCATTTCAGGATAACAAAAGGGGATTGCAAAATATTTATTGCTTTAGAAAAGTGGTCTTGAGCTTGCTAAGAGTTGAAAGCAACCCACACCAGCCTTCCACTTTAACACATCCCCTTATTGTTTGACATCGAGAATTTTTTCAGACTTCTCATTACACTAGCGGTGCTTCTTCAGAAATCCTAGTGCGTGGTTTTCCAAGGCATTTCAAAACTTCTAAGGGCAACTGTTTCTAATAGAACTAGTTCTGTTGCAAATATCATCTCCATCCTGGATGTGAGTTTTCATAAAGAAAGACCAACAAAAATTGCACTTGCGGAACGCATGCTCCCCCATGAGAGGACACCGCAGTGAGACGCCCGCTGCTACTACTGGAGCGTAGCCCCCGCTCGCTGCAGCTAGAGCAAAGCCTGCACAGCAGGGAAGGTCCCGCACAGCCAAAAAGAAAATAAATAAAAATTTAAAAATCACAATAGAATGAAAACATTTAGAACTAAACAGTAGCTAAAAATTACGTACCAAAGTGTACCAGATGCAGCTAAAGTGGCACTTAGAGAACAACTTATAACTTTAGACATTTTTGTTAGGAAATAAAATCTAAAACTTAGTAAGAAAAAGAGCCAACTTAAGACTTAGAGGAAGGGGATATATGTCTACTTATGGGTGATTCACGTTCTTGTACAACAGAAACCAACACAATATCATAAAGCATTTATCCTCCAATTAAAAATAAAATAAATTAAATTAAATTAAAAAAACAAACAAAAAAGATTTAGAGGGAAAAAATAGCAGCATAAACCCAAAGACAGTGGAAAGATAATAGAGGTAAGACAGTAATGAATGAAATAGGAAAACAAATATCATCTATTAATGTGTATACGTGGAATCTAGAAAAATGGTATGGATGAACTTGTTTGCAAAGCAGAAATACAGACACAGATGTAGAGAACAAATGTGGGGTGGACTGGGGAGTTGGGATTGACCATGTGTAAAGTAGATAGCCAGAGAGAGTCTAGCACAGGGAACCCTGAAGGAAAGTGAAAGTGAGCCATTCAGTCGTGTCCCAACCCATGGGCTGCAGCCCACCAGGCTCTTCCGTCCCTGGGATTCTCCAGGCAAGAACACTGGAGTGGGTTGCCGTTGCCTTCTCCAGGAGAAATTCCCAACACAGGATCTTCCTGGGTCTTCCAGACACAGGGATCAAACCTGGGTCTCCCGCACTGCAGGCAGACTCCTTACCGTCTGAGGCACCAGGGGCTCCTGGTTTAGCACAGGGAATTCTACTCAATGCTTTATGATGACATACATGGGAAGGAAATCCAAGGTAGAGGGGGTATATGTACATACAGACATAGAGCCGGTTCACTTTGCTGCACAACACAAGCTAACACACCATTGTAAAGCGACGATAACTCCAATAAAAAATTAATTAAAAATTTAGAAAGAAATTAATGAAATAGAACATATATATGAGAGGATCGACAAAGTTGTTTTGGGGTAGGGGAAACAAAACAAGAATCTGGCGATATTTATCCAGAAGAAAAGAAAACAAGCATGAATAGACAGGAGTACTGTAAACACAAGTGAAGCAGAGGTTAGCGGCTCACTGGGGGTTTCATAAGCAGCAGCGAGGGGTCTCGTTGCCCGCCAGTGGCTTAGATAAAGCCATTCCTTCTCTGATAAAACGTTTGAGGTAGCTGGTCTCAAACAGAAGGCAAAATGCTGTGCTGCTTATTAGCTAATGACTGTTTTGTGAAGACACAGATTCTGACTCATTAGGTCTGAGTGGCACCCAGGAATCTGCACTTCTTTTTTTCCTGTTCCTGCGTTTTGCTTTGTTTACTTATTTATTTTTATTGAAGTACAGTTGAAGCCAGTGAGGTGCCAGTTTCTCGTGTCCAGCGAGGTGATCCAGTTACACACATGCATTCCTTGCAGACTCTTTCTCATCACAGGTTATTGCAAGGAATTGAACACGGTTCCCCGTGCTGTGCTCAGCAGTAGGTCCTTGTGTGTTTATCTGTTTTCTGTGTAGTAGTGTGTGTGTCCATTATTCCCAAACTCCTAATTTATTCCCACCCTTTCCCTTTTGTTAATCATGTTTGTTTCCTATGTCTGTGAGTCTATTCCTAAGATTTTTTTATTAACAAAATTATATTTGAATGTGTAGTCTATCACTTTTACATAAGAATAGTTGTTTTTTTTTTTCATTTTATGGTGTATTTAACTATTGCCTTGGCTTTATGGCAGATTCTTTTTTAAAAAAAACATTTCAAGTAAACTTTATCAATGGATGTTGAAATGTGAATTTCATATAATTTTCACATCATAAAATAATAATCTTTTTTGAATAAATATTCAGCTACTCAAAATGGTAAAAAGCCTCCTTAACAATGGGCCATACAAAAATAGGGAATGGACTGGGTTTGGCCCATGGCTATTGTTTGTTGACTTCTGATCTAAATCAGTGCTGCTCAAACTTTTAAAAATGATCTTATTTATTTATCCTTGCCCGTTCTAGGATCTTCGTCGCTGTGCGGGCTTTTCTTGAGTTGCGTTGAATTGTGGTTCTTGGGCTTCTCGTTGCGGTGACGTCTCTTGATACACCGGCGTCAGTAGCTGCAGATGTGAGCTCTGCACTTGGGGCTCCCAGGCTCTAGAGCGCAGGCCCCACAGTCGTGGCGTACGGCCTTGGTTGCTCCACGGCATGTGGGATCTTCCCAGACCAGGGGTTGGACCTGTGTCTCCTGCACTGGCAGCAGATTCGGTACCACTGAGACCCCAGTGTGTGTGTGTCCTAAGTCGCTTCAGTCCTGTCTAACTCTCTGTGACCCGTGGACTGTGGCCCGCCAGGCTCCTCTGTCCATGGGATTCTCCAGGCAAGAATCCTGGAGTGGAATGCCATTCCTCCTCCAGGGGATCTTCCCCACCCAGGGACGAGCCCGGGTCTTACGTCTCCTGCACTGGCAGGCAGGTTCTTTACCACTAGCGCCACCTGGGAAGTCCTGACACCAGGAAGCCCTCAAACTTTGTTTTTCTGGATGTGTGGTTGATGCACAAAATTGTAACTTTCAAGTGTACAACATAGTGAATCACAATGTTTAGAGGTTATACTCCATTTATAGTTATAAAATATCAGCTATTTTCCGTGTGCTGTACAGTATATCCTTGCAGCTTATTTGCTTTATACTATGACCAACCTAGACAGCATGTTAAAAAGCAGAGACATTATTTTGCCTACAAAGGTCTGTATAGTCAAAGCTCTAGTTTTTCCAGTAGTCATGTATGGATGTGAGAGTTGGACCATAAAGAAAGCTGAGCGCAGAAGAACTGATGCTTTTGAACTGTGGTGTTGGAGAAAACTCTTGAGAATCCTTTGGACTGCAAGGAGATCCAACCAGTCCATCCTAAAGGAAATCAGTCCTGAATGTTCATTGGAAGGACTGATGCTGAAGCTCCAATACTTTGGCCACCTGATACAAAAAACTGACTCACTGGAAAAGACCCTGATGCTAGGAAAGATTGAGGGCAGGAGGAGAAGGGGGCGACAGAGGATGAGATGGTTGGATGGCATCACCGACTCAGTGGACATGAGTTTGAGCTCATGTCCAAGCTCTGGGAGTTGGTTGATGGACAGGGAAGCCTGGTGTGCCGCAGTCCATGAGGTCGCAGAGTTGGATGCGACTGACTGAGTGACTGGACTGAACTGAACCGGTGGTTTGGACTGCTCAGCCCCCTTCTCCTGTCTGGCCCCTCCTCCTTTCTCTCTCCTCATTGGTAACCACTAGTCTGTTCTCTGTGTGCCTTTTTTTGTTATGTTCGCTAGCTTGTTGTATTTTTAGACTCCACATATGTGACGTCATGCGGTATTTGTCTTTCTCTGGCTTATCCCACTGAGCGTAATGCCCAGCAAGCCCATCCATGTTGCTGCAAATGGCAGAATTTCTTTTTTTTCTGGACTGTTGTGTATACGCACCACGTCTTCTTTACCCACTCGTCTGTTGGTGAACACTTAGACTGCTTCGATGTCTTGGCTGCTGTAAGTAACGCTGCCATGGATATTGGGGTGTTGAATTATTGTTTTTGTGTTCTCCAGAGATATATGCCAGCGGCTACAATCCACGGGGTACATAGAGTGGGACGTGGCTGAGCGACTCACACTTTCACTTTACACCCAGGAGTGGGGGCTGGGTCACGTGGCAGCACTGCTTTCAGCTTTCTGAGGAGCGTCCATGCTGGTCTCCACAGTGGCTGTGCCAGTCTGCGCCCCCCCAGCACTGCCCAGGGCTCTCTTGTCTCCGCAACCTCCCACCAGCGCTTGTTGTCTGCGGGCTTTTTGATGATGGCCATTCTGACAGGTGTGAGGCGATATCTCACTGTGGTTTCCATTTGCGTTTCTCTGATGATTAGCAGTATTGAGCCTCTTTTCACGTGCCTGTTGGCCAGAGAATCTGCATTCCTAACAAGACCCCCTGAGGGATGTAGGTGTTTGGGTCCATATTTGAGTAGCAAGGCCCCAGGCATCATCACCCTATCCACCAACATTACTGTCTTTTAAGCAGATGCTGTCCTGCTGTGTTGCCTTTTTTTTCCAGTTACTCCCACACTCCCAAATCCTTTCCATTCCACCCAGATATAGTAAAGCTAAGCTTTATCAGAGATGAAACCTGAAATAACCTTGAAAGAAGCTGAAAAAAAGCATAAAACAAGCTGAGAATCGGCTAATTTTACTGCAAGTTGCCACTAAAAGGACATCATTCTTTCAGAGGACACCTACAGTCAAGCCCTTTTTTCTTTCTTTTGTTTTGTTCTGTTTAGATGAACCAATTTTCTCTATATTATGGAAAATGAGTGAATTGAAAAGTGCTGTATAGTCATAATGCCTGCCAATAATTATAATGACAATTATATAATGTAATCATTGGCAATAAACACTATGAAAATGTCTCTTTTAACTATGTAAGTGAAATTTCTGTTTGTCTTCATACAGTATTTTAGAAGCTTATCTTAATTATCCCCATATCATTCACAGTTGAATAAAAAGTCAGTTTAATGTGCAGTGTGGGATTAAAAAAAAAAAAGTGTCTTACATAATGCCTTCTAAAGCATGAACTCTAACTTCAGATTCCCTTTGTGCAAGTCAAGGAGAAATTGATGAAGTCATTTTGCTTGGGTGCACAAAACAAGAATTTTCTTTTACTTACACTTTCTAACAATAATAAGGTTGTCATCTTTAATATTTAAGTTCAAGGCTGGAGGGAAAAAGATATTTATGCACATATACGTACAGTCTGGGCTTCCCTGGTGGCTCAGATGGTAAAGAATCTTCCTTTAATGCAGGAGACCCGGATTCCATCCCTGGCTCGGGAAGGTCCCCTGGAGAAGGGAATGGTTACCCACTCCAATCTTCTTCCCTGGAGAATTCCATGGACAGAGGAGCCTCTTGGGTTACTATCCATGGGGCCACAAAGAGTCGGACATGACTGAGCAGCTGCCCGCACCAGTACAACCTTAGCAAATAGTAGTCATCTGGCCACAAATACCTGGAACCAGACAGAAGAATAAACTACAGTGCTCTGGGCACCCAGAACATGTGCGAGCTTTTAGATAAAGCGTGGCATGGCCGTTGGTGTGACGGCCCCCCTCGGGGTGCCTCGTCCTGCTGCTGGGGCACTCTCCTCGGTGTCCCGAGTCCAGCCTCTGTCCAGCGATGAATGAGCAGGAGGAAATATCCGTCAGAGGTCAGACCTATCATTGGACTGGTACAAGCAACAGGCCTGCAGGAATGAGTGTCCAGGTGTTCATGCCATCTTCAGCTCAGTTCTAATTAGCTTCACCTCGACACAAAAATCGACTTGGAACCAAGTAGGCCATTTACAGATTTCAAAACACAAGCACCCAGGGTAACCCACCTACCCTGTGTTTTGAGTATAATTCTAGAACAGCAGGCCCTAGGTAATATGAGCAAAAGACCCAGGGCCTTGACCCCAGAGCCCGTGGCCACTGAGAGAACCTTCCGTGGCAGCCTCCTCCTCGACCACGGAAGCCCAGCAGAGGCGTTTATGAGGAAGGCCTGGGCGGACGAGGGCCAGTGGGAAACCTGGAAGCAAGACAATTCATTTCTCAAAGCTGTGTTTTCAAGGGCCTCCCCAGCGGTGCAGTGGTTAAAATCTGCTTTTCAATGTAGGAGACGCGGGTTCAACCCCTGGTAGGAGAACCAAGATCTCACACGCCTGGGGGCCTCGAAGCCTAGAGACGCTGGAGTGTTGCCACGGAGACCCAACGCAGTCATAAATAAACGAATGTTTTTTAAAAAACTGCAAAAACTGTGTTTTCAAAAGCCTAGCACGGGCTTCAGCCTTCTCGATAGTGTTTCCTGAGGAAATCTAATCTAATAACATCAGCGACTGTTTCCACATCTGGCTTAAGAGTTGAGGCCCAGGAAAACAGCCTTGCAAAAGCATTCCCCTGGGAGATTCTCCACTATTCATGGGCCCACCTTTCCACAGGTGGGCACCTTGAGGCCTAGACAAGTTAGGGCACGACCCACGGCCCAGGGGCTGGGTCAACTGCGCCATTCAAGCCCAGGGCTTCCAAACGCCGCTGCGTTTCTCTTCCTCGCTGCTGCCCACCTTGCAGTGAGGTAGCATGCAGCTCAGATTCGGATCTGCCTCTCACAGCTGCCAGGAAACTCCGAATAAACGTCACCGAAATGATCCACACCCAAGTAGCTGCTGTGAAGAGCAGAGGTAAAGGGATGTTTCTAAAAGTTTTCCAGGAAAACACAAGCATGGCGTCCAGCATTTCAACTGAGTGTCAGTCGCTCAGTCCTGTCCAACTCTGCGACCCCATGGGCTGCAGCCCGCCAGGCTCCTCTGTCCATGGGATTCTCCAGGCAAGAACACTGGAGTGGGCTGCCATTCCGTTCTCCAGGGGATCTTCCCCACCCAGGGATCAAACCCCGGTCTCCTGCATCGCAGGCAGAATTTTTACCATTTGAGCTACCAGGGAGGCCCTATTCAACATTATAGGCAGAAAAAAGGGGAGTAATGTGTTTTAAACCCTCTGAAAAATGCATTCGATCTAGAAGTTGGCCCTCTGATAAACTGGCTCAAATGTGAGGCAAAAGAGATTTTCAGACATCCTAGGACTCAGAATCTCTACCTTTCATTCACTGTGGCATAGCAAGTGAGTGACATCTATGCTCTATACAGATGAAGGGCTAAACCAAGAAAGGCAATGAACTAAGATACTGGAAAGTGGCTGTAACCCAGGAAGAGGGTGAAGAGAAGTCTCCGGAAAAAAGAAAAGCAGCAAACTCACCCGGAGCAGGAGGCAGACGGCTCAGGGAGGAGACCCTGAAGGAAAGGGGCTCCTTAGAGTATCGGAGGCGCTGGGCCACTAGTCTGGGGCTTTCCTGGTGACTCAGTGGTAAAGAACCCCCTGCCAATGCAGGAGCCCTGGGTTCGATCCCTGGGTTGGGACGATCCCCCAGAGAAGGGCATGACTACCCACTCCTGTATTCTTGCCTGGGAAATCCCATGGCGAGAGGAGCCCGGCAGGCTACAGTCCCTGGAGCCCCAAAGAGGCTACCGAGCAACTAAACAACAACAGCAGGTCACTAGGGTCAGATAAAAGCCAGACAGATGGTAGAGCTGATGGAGTGTCTGAAACAAAGTAAGTCAGATTCACATAGTCATAATAATATGCTTTAATTTAAAACAGTGATCCATCATAACAGAGAATTGATACCATCAACGATGGGGAAATCAACAGCAAACCATATAAGCATATTATATAATAGTGGGAAGGTGGTTGCCAGAAGCAACAGCTAGGAGAGTTCAAAGTGGTTCTTCCAGGTGTGAGCACTAGAGTGGGGGGAGCGGGCGAGGAGGCTGCCGGGAGGGTTGGGGGCCGCAGTGACTCATTTCCAGCCTTTGGGCGCTGCGGAGTCCGGTGCTCTTTCCTGTTCAGCCCAGTTCTGCCCCTTTGGGTTCAGAGGTTTCAGTTCAGAACTATTTGAAAGTTCTGTAACTTGGAAAAGGTATTCTGTCACTTAGAAGTAAAGAAAAAGAAAGAAAGAAAAAAAAAAAACAAACTTAGTCAAGCATGAGAAAACTCAAGAGCATAACAGAAAAGCCCTAAAGCCCAAATGAGTAAGGTTAGTTTCTTGGATCCAACAGAATCTTCCGTCTTTTTTCAAATGAGGTGCCCACCCCTTATTTCTTAAGAGCAGAGCTGACCCCCAAAACGTGCTGCTGCTGGGCTCCGGCAGGCTGGGGAGCCGCGGCTCTGCTCTCAGGAGCCTCTCTGGGTACATGACACCACGCTGTTCTGGAAGGAGGAGGGAGGAAGTCAAGTTACAGGAAGGGGCTTACATCCCTAAAAGCCTTTGGAATTCTCATTCAAACAATTTTATTCCCAGAGCATGAGTGAATTTATATTTTAGAAGGTAATGACAGAAGAACAGCTACTATTTATTGAGGGCTTCTCTTGTGCCAGACACTGTGCTCAAAACGGTGCGTGTGCTGGCTCGCTTAATCCCTTCACAGCCTTTCGGAAAATGAGAAAGCTGAGGCTCAGAGGAGTTAAGTGACTTTCTCAAGCCAGAGAGCAAGGAAGTTGTAAGGATGAGACGTAAACCAAGCCAATGTAGCTCTGTTTTTAAAATTTCTATTTATCTTTTAAACATATTTACCTGGTATGCCGGGTCTTAGTTGTATGGGGCACGTGGGGTCTACTTCTCTGACCAGGGATTGAACCTGGGTCCCCGCCATCAGGGGCGCAGTCTCAGCCGCTGGACCACCAGGGAAGTCCAGCTAGTGCAGCTGTAAAGCCCGCGTGTTCCGCCCTCAGACCACGTGGCAGAGAGAAGCGCTTGTCGCAGAGACACAGGTCTGCGCATGCGCACACGGCGGATGTGGCGGTGCGGCCGGCAGAGCTGCGGGTGTTCGGGGGCTGAAAGCTCGAAGCACGCTCGCTGAGCTGCGCAGGAAGGAGCCCCGGACTCAGGAGACACCGGAGCCGCCACGCTGCACAGCCTGGCTGGGGCTCTCGGGGACCCCCGCCCGACTCTCCTCCTCCACACGGGAGCCTGGACCCCACCAACTCCAAGGTCCTAACCTCCCACTATTCTAAAAGCCATAGGCGGAGTCCACTTATAATCCCAAGGGTAAAGTAAACAAAATGTTTATAAGGCTGAAAAATTATAGGGCAGACACGACTTTACTTAAAAAAACACGAAACCTCTCAGCTGGAATTAGATGGCATCTTAAAGAGAAAACCCTCTATTAAGGAAAATATGTAGTAATCAAAAGCTTGGAGAAGAGGCTGAGAAAATGCCTTTCTCTACGGAAAACCTGGTCCTGGAAGCTGCTGTGAGGAGGAGAAGGCAGAGAGCCACGTGCAAAACATCTAAAGACTCAGGATCCCAAGGTCAGGAAGTGTGACTCCAGCCTCCACTGGCTCCTTCCAAAACCACTCAACAGAAACACACAACCTACGTGTGCCTGATGGCCTGCCCAGACTTCAAGATGAGTTTCCCAGAGCTCCACTCAACCCAGGGTCTCTTTATCTTTTTATTTTATATTTAAATCCTTATGTGCATGCTAAGTTGCTCTCAGTTGTGTCCGACTCTGTGTGACCGTAGGGACTGCAGCCCTCCAGGCTCCTCTGTCCATGGGATTTCCCAGGCAAGAATCCTGCCATTCCTTGCTCCAGGGGATCTTCCTGACCCAGGGATCAAATGCGCATCCCTGCACTGGCAAGTGGGTTCTCTCCCACTGAGCCACCAGGAAGGCCTTTGACATGTGTAACTCACACTCAGTGTTTCTGTTTATAGGAGCCACAACAATCTAGGTGGAGAGGGTTCCGTTGGGCTTGATAGAGACAATAATAGCCCATGCATTGGGGTGCTTGGGGGTATTTAGAAACAAAGCAATAATCAGAGGCTCACCCTGGGTGACTTAATGATTGGATCTTTTATTCAAATCACTTTAACAAACGATGGAGTCTTCCCACAAGCCCTGGGCACTCTGCCAGGCACGGTGAGCAGTTGGGAGATGCTTTCGCTCTGGTTGCTCAGAGGATTAGCTGGAAAGACCTTTCCATGACCCCTCTTCCCTACACGTATTCTTGTTGTCCAGTCGCTCGCTTGTG
Organism: Oryx dammah; assembly: GCF_014754425.2. Lineage (NCBI taxonomy): Eukaryota > Metazoa > Chordata > Mammalia > Artiodactyla > Bovidae > Oryx > Oryx dammah. The sequence continues at coordinate 735,195 of NW_024070206.1, read as the reverse complement.
TCTGACTCTGCGACCCCACGGCCTGCAGCATGCCAGGCCTCCGTCCTTCACTTCTTGCATCTGCCTAGATTAGTAAGATTTGCACGTGTTCAGGTTGTAGGGAACAGCTGGGATCATTGTTCGCATCTCAAACTGGGCTGTGGACCTCTGAGTGTCTGAGGATGTGATCTGTGATAGATATTTTATTAATTTCATACTTTCATTTTGTTGCTAACTTTAAAAAATTTCTGTCATACAAAGTGAAGTAAGTCAGAGGAAAACAAATATTGTATATTAATGCATTTATATGGAATCTAGAAAAATGGTTCTGATGAACCTGTCTGTAGGGCAGGCGTAGAGACACAAACGTAGAGAAGAGACTTGTGGTCACAGTGGGGGAAGGAGAGGACAGGACACACTGAGAGAAGCACTGACGTGCACACACTCCCGCGTGCAAAGCAGATGCTTGTGGGAAGCTGCTGCAGCAGCGGGAGCTCGGCTCGGTGCCCTGTGCTGACCTCGAGGAGGCGTGCAGGGGTGGGGGGCGCGTGCACACGCACGCTGATTCACACTGTGAAAGGGCAGAAACCGACACAGCCTTACACGGCAATCACACTCCAGTTAAAATTCTTTAGAAAATACTAATGGAAGTAATCCCAGGGTCATTCGATGACCACTTTAAAAATAAATCCTGCTCCCAGATTAAGGTGTCTGCATTCGTGTTTAAAATCTGTCACCCGCGTGTGAATGTGTGCATGCTCAGTTGCTCAGCTGTGTCGGACTCTGCAATCCCACGGACTGTAGCCCGCCAGGCTCTCTGTTCAAGGACTTCCCAGGCGCGAGCACGACAGTGGGTTGCCATGCCCTCCTCCAGGGGACCTTCCCCGCCCAGGGGTCAGAGGCTCCCCCCTAGGCCTCCTCCGGTGGCAGCGGGTTCTTTGCCCCTCGCGTCACCTGGGAAGCCCCTCCAGCCCCCAGGAAGACACGTATGTCAGGGAAAGCAACAGTGGAAAAGCTGGCTCCCCTGGCAATCAGGGCTATATGCCCATGGCAGTTAGCTTCAGTTATGCTAAATGAAATCTTAATTCTGTCAGTTTTCTCACTTATTTTAAAAGGAGATGTTTATTTTGGCTCCTCCGGGTCTTCGTTACTACACTCAGAACCCTCCATCCTCGCTGAAGCACGTGGCTCTTCAGCGGCAGCATGTGGGATCTAGCTCCCAACCAGGGATAGAACCCAGGGCCCTTCCTCACTGGGTCTCCTGGGAGCTTCCGCTCACTTCTTTTTGACTTCTAAATTTGTCCTTATGAATCAGTGTATAAGGGCTATGTGTATAAAGGATTAAAAGTGGAGTAAGTAATATTCAACCCACTCTAGTACTCTTGCCTGGAGAATTCCATGGACAGAGGAGCCTGGAAGGCTATAGTCCTTGGGGTTGCAAAGAGTCAGACACGCCTGAGTGACTTCACTTTCTTTTCAAGTAACATTACTATGAAAATTATTTAAGCGAATACAGAGATCCACATGATATTTTCCCTTTCTGTGTGTGTGCTAAGTCACTCAGTCGTGTCCAAATCTTCGAAACCCCATGGACTGTAGCCCCCCAGGCTCCTCCGTCCATGGGATTCTCCAGGCAAGAATCCTGGAGTGGGCTGCCATTTCCTCCTCCAGAGGATCTTCCCGACCCAGGGATCAAACCCGCGCCTCCTACGTCTGCTGCGCTTTCGGGCGGGCTCTTCACCTCTCAGTTCAGTTCAGTTCAGTCGCTCGGTCGTGTCCAGCTCTTTGCGACCCCATGAATCGCAGCACGCCAGGCCTCCCTGTCCATCACCACTAGCGCCACCTTAAAAAGGCCCAAGCGCTGCTCAAGCTTACAAACACGCAGGCAGCAGGAAAGGGGGCAGTTAGTCCCACCCCGCCCCTGGGAGGCAGGTTGCTTGTTAACAGGAGCTCAGAGAAACGAAGCAGAACTGTCCCATTTTGTGTCAAGAAACCTGCATCTCCTGGAGCAGTGGATTTCAAAAGGGTCTCCTGGAGCTCAGAGAATAATTAAAGCTAGATACTCCTCACGCAGTTCTGGTTGATATGTAAATTTTCATCATAAGCTACAATAGTCACAAAAGATGTACTTTCCAGGGTGCTTGTTAATATTGGTGTTTGAGAAACAAACTGACCCAGAATGAAAACCTCCATCATTCATTTAAAAAAGGATGTGAACCCCATTTTTATTGAATGCTTGGGACATCTGTGTCATTCTTTTTTCTTCTCAAACCTACATTTCCATTCTACTTCTCCCACAGAATTTTATTCTGATGTAAAGTCTGTGCTTCAAGGTAGTAATTGATTGCTCAATTATACTTCTCTGCCACAGATGTATGCATATAAATTGGAATTTTTAGCTGTTTAAATTTCCAGTGACTGTGAAGCATTAAGCATTCATTTTCATATGGATAAAATGGAGTTATTGCTATAATTATTAGTTCACAATTGATCACAGCAATATAAATATATTACAAATGTTGATTTGATATAGAATCGTTACATATAAAAAGTCATTAGAAATGCTTCTCTTAAAGGTGGGTTCATCCACAGACGAGTATTTCTGACTGCTGCAGTAAGACGGGTGCAGCTTCACTCCTCTTTATAGTTTCTGTTTATACGTATGTAAGTTCTACAGCTCTCTGTTCCCATAAACAGAGAGCAGGCATGTTGTTACACCAACGGCACTCAGTCCTTTGAACTTCTTCCAAGAAATATTTCAAAAATCACATTCTACTCCATCTTCAAAAATTATTCTATTAATCTATCAGCTGATAACTCAGTTAGGTCCTCCTTCATTTTTATTAAAAGCCAAAAAAAAAAAAAAGAGCCCCACAAGAAACCCGTTTGATTTTTAAAAAGATTTGTTATCCAGTCATTGGAGTTCTTTAGTTTCTCAATGTTGGGAAAATATAACCAAAAAGGATGGATATATTAAAACTTAGTAAATTACAACTGACTATACTTATTATTAATATCTATCACATAGGTATTTTATTTCACCCAAAAGATGTAGCAAAATCTAAATATTGTTAGTTAATCTCAGTACGCCTTTACTAATAGGATATTTTTGATAAATGCAATTACCTTATCAAGGGCTTTAAATCTATTTTATTCAAGACGCTGGAGCAATCATTTAGTTCATTTAATTTATGGAAATTGGCTGTCATATAAACGAATTAATAAAATCAGTCCTCTGTTGCCCTATCAGTCAGCCAAGTTAGACTGCGGTTTCCTGTTAGAAAAGGTGTGCTTTCCTTTCTCAGTTCAGGAGGCTGTGTTACACTGTGTCTCCCGGGTGACATCCCTCATCCCAGAGAGCAGCAGGGGAAAGCAGGGAGCCGGGTCCCTGCTTGCCGCTCCCTCCGGAGGCAGGTGTCCGGTCAGCAGTCCCTCGTGTGAGACGTGCTCGCGGGCGCTGTGCTCAGTCGGGCCCAATTCTCGGCAGCCCTATGCACTGTGGCCCACCAGGCCTCCGTCCATGGCAAGAAGACTGAAGAGGATTGCCATTTGATCCTCCCAATCCAGGGATCAAACCCACTTCTCCTGCCTTGGCAGGTGGGTTCTTTATCGCTGAGCCAGCAGGGAAGCCCGTTTACACTATACTGTAGTATATTAAGGGTGCAATAGCATTGTGTCTAGAAAAAAGTACATACTTTAAAAGCGTACTTTATAAAAAGTACATACCTTTAAAAAATGTTTTATTGCTCAAAAATGCTCACCGTCCCCTAAGCCTAAGTCATAGTAATAACATCAAAGGTCATTAACATCAGATCACTGTAGCAAATACAATGATAATGAAAAAGTTTGAAATATTGCAAGAATTACCAAAACGTGACAGAGTCACAAAGTGAACAAAGGCTGTTGGGAAAATGGCATGGATAGACTTGATCCATGCGGGCTGTACAAACCCTCAATCTGTAAAACCCGGAGTATTTGCAAAGCGAATAAAACAAAGTATGTCTGTACTGCAAATTTTAGTTCAGCCTAAAGAAAAAGCTCCAAGTAATTATTGGTCAAGGTTCTAATCCAAATTGCGGAGAGAGACTCTTTGCTGGATTCACCCATCAGTGATTATGTGAGGAGGCATGAAAAGCCAGCAGTCAAGACAAGGAACCAATGAGGTAACCCTGGAAGACGGCTCCACCGCCTCCAGCAGCCTGCAAAACGGAACAAGGCGGCCCGGGACCCAGGAAACACACTCTCCTGGAGCAGAGGCCAGAGCGCTTCTCCCAGGACTTCGCTTGAGGTGTGTTTCGGGAGCGTAAAGACGCAAAGGATCGCTGCAGATGCCCTTGAGCCCGACAGCGGAGGGGGAGCCGGGCGTCCTGAGCTGGTCTGGAGGGCGAGGCTGCGGGGCTCTGTAGGAGGCAAAAGGAGAGCGTGCTTGCCGAGCGGCTGCGTCTCAGCGCTTCTGAAGCAGGTGGAATCACAGCCCCTGTCCCCTCACCATGGGAACTTCTGGGGTATAAGTACTTCTCTGCATATTAAGAGGACTATTTATAGTTTTCGCCGAAAGGCAATTATGTAAAGCGCTACTGTATTACTATGTATCTGAACAATACCAGGCGTGTAGGGACTGTTTGCAAAGATCTCAGAGCAGTTCAGACGCTGGCCGGTGCGCCTCCTCCGGGCTGGAAGGCATGGATCCTTCTCCCGCTGCAGCAATACCCCGGGACTCCAGCTCCCACGCGCACTGACGCCCCGGGTGATGTCACCAGGCGTGTCCGCCCCGCTGGGGTCACGTTTGCGCCGGTTCTCCAGGCGTGGGGCAGCCGGCGGGAAATGCGAGCTCCAGTGCCTTCCGGGAGGACTTGAACAGCCCTCCTGCATGTTAGGGTGGCTACTCCAGCCTCTCACCTGCTCTGTGGGGCTGATGGAGGCGGCCAGCTGCAGGGGTGGGGGTGAGGAGGAGAGCCGGTCCCGCCGGCCAGGTGTGCACAGCTCCTGAAAGGGGGCCCAAAGGACAGGGCTTTCCAGTCCTACTGGGCAGAGGGATGACTTTCAGTAACTTTGCAAATCAGAGCTTGACTTACACATGGAGGTGTCACGAGTTTCTGGACCTTTTGCTGGGCGTTGCTGGTGGCTCAGTGTAAGGAACCTGCCTACCACTGGAGGAGATGTGGGTTCAATCTCTGGGTCGGGAAGATCCCCTGGAGAAGGAAATGGCAGCCCACTCCAGCATTCTTGCCTGGGAAAGTCCATGCACAGAGGAGCCTGGCAGGCTACAGTCCATGGAGTCACCAAGAGTTAGACACGGCTTTGAGACTCAGCACACTTAGGCACATGTCGTGACTTTCTGGACTTTTTGCTACTTCTTAAACATCTCCATGGGAGAAGGCAATGGCACCCCGCTCCAGTACTCTTGCCTGGAAAATCCCATGGACCGGAGGAGCCTGGTGGGCTGCAGTTGTCGGGGTCCCTAAGAGTTGGACACGACTGAGCGACTTCACTTTCACTTTTCACTTTCATGTATTGGAGAAGGAAATGGCACCCCACTCCAGTGTTCTTGCCTGGAGAATCCCAGGGGCGGGGGAGCCTGGTGGGCTGCCGTCTATTGGGTTACACAGAGTCGGACACGACTGAAGCGACTTAGCAGCAGCAGCAGTAAACATCTCCATTGCAACCAAGCCCTGTTTTCTGAAACAACTCTGGACAATCTGCAGCTCTAATGAACCTTCCCCTCTATCGTGGTTTAAGGAAGTGTTCCCCAACCCTTGAAAACGAGGATGAGAACCCTGATCTCACGGGGACTGTGAGTGTGCAGTCCCGAGCAATCTCTTGTCTCTTTGTCTGTGAATTGCATAATGAAAAACTGCTGGGAGGAAGAAATTAAATTCAAAAGTAAAACAGTGGGGCCATGAGAAGAGGCCCTTACAGAGGGGAAGGGTGGGCTAAACCCTGTTGGCTTAATAAAGAGGAAAGTGTGGGTGTGAAAGGAGGGTTACAGAGCAATTAGGAGGCTGGTCATCAGGAGGGCAGTTAAAGCAGTGACTAGTGTTGGGGAGGAGGGACACCCCTGCTGCCGCTGGAGACGAGGAACCAGGAAATCGAGAAGGAAGCTGGGAGGTTGCTTATAATGCAGCCCATCCAAGCATGTGATTTAATTTCATCTTGAACCACCCAAATCCTCTCTTGAATATTAGGTTCCCCTGACTGGCATTGTGTGTGGAATTCTTGTCTTCATCCATGAAAGAAGAACCCCATCACAAAGGCCCAAAGTAATTATATTTTAAATAAACTTAAGCCACCAATTCTTAAATGGCTCTTTTTAATTTCGAGGCACAGCTTTATACTTAACTGTCATCCCTCCACATTTTACTTCTTGGTTTTAGCCGTTGAGGATTAAGCGACCATTTGGTTGTTAATGTTTTGGCAAATCGGAAATATTTGAAACACTTAAAAGAGGGCCACGTCCTGAGTTAAACCAAAATGCAACTGAAATATCTTACAGAAAATAGTGTTGGATATTCACAGTGTCATATATGGGCTTCCCAGGGGGCCCAGTGTAAAGGATCCACCTGCCAACGCAGGAATATGGAGATGTGGGCTCGATCCCTGGATCAGGAAGACTCCCCTGGAGGAGGAAATGGCAACACCCGCTCCACATTCTATTCGGAGAATCCCACGGCCGGAGGGGCCTGGTGGGCCACAGTCCACTGGGTCACACAGAGTCAGGCACGCCTGAGCGCCTGACCACGAGCCGCTCACAGTGTCAGAGGAGCCTGAGTGTGAGTACCAAGGCTGGCCTTTCCTCAGACTGACAAGCAGAGCCCGGGTGATTGAAGGCAGCAGACCCTGCTGGACCCAAGGTCAAGACCAAGGTCGTGGTCCCTCCTGTGGTGTCCCCTCCTCTTTACTGAGAACAGATAACCCCTCCTCAAAGCAGAAGCACAAAGCCCAACTTTCCACCTTCCAAACCCAGAGCCTGAACTTTCCCCTTTGGACACGTAAACAGAAAGACAGGAGCAGAGAGACGACGAGAGCGCTTCCTTCCTGTGACCTTGTGAACACATCTCCCGATGAGAAGGCAATTCCCCAGGACTCCACTTAACAGTAAACTATTGCTTTAGCGTATTAGCTTGTACCCTAGAGGCCTAAAGGAATTGTGGAAAACTGCCTGATTTACAAAGTGATTTACGCACAGGGGTGTAATCTGTCTCAATAAATCTGAAGTGTCTACAAAATAAGGCACTCCTAAGGTAACACACACAAGGCGATTTCAATCCTGTAATTATTTACCACCACTGGGCTCAGCTTCCCTCCGACTGGATGCTGGAGACAAGGAACATGGCCCGTTTCACTCACTCTGTCACGTGAAGACTGCTTTCCTCCCCTGGAGGGAAGACGGGACGGCAGTCAGGGAAGGGCCCCCTTCCCTCCCCTCCCTCCCCCTCTTGGAGATCAGCCCTGGGATAATCTGGGACTAGGGCGCTCTCGACACTGCCGGGGGCTTTTCACGAAGGACGCGGAGCTCTCGGGCCCACGGTCGGCAGGACGAAGCATGTCTCTCTTTCACCAGCTCAGCTCGCCCTTTCATATTTACCTGCCTGTCCTTTGGTTCTGCAATTGGATTCGTAACTGAAGAGTGATGCTCAGGTTCCGAGACTCGGACAGTTCCTCACCTGGAAATCAGACGCAGCAGCTGCAGCTAGATTTTAAAGAAGTCCTGTCTTTTGTGACTTCATGGAGGAGTCCGAGTTCACAGAACTCTTTTCAACCTTAATATTTATTGAGGGCATTTCCCCAGAGAGCATTTGCTCAGGTTGCTGCTGCCAGGAGCTGGAAATATAGTTCACTTAAAAGCAGTCTCACTTACACAACTTGAGAATATTTATGTCACTACCACTGACTGAATGTTCAGCCCATTTTCTTATCAGCAGTGCATCTTCCCTGAATGAGAAAGCGTGATAAGGACTGCAAGGGCTGAGACACCCATCTAGTAGGACAGAACTAGTCTGCATTTAGGGGGAAGCGGCCACGAGTCTGGAAAAAGCTGCCCCAACAGAAAACGCCTCCTCTGTCTACTTGATCATAATAAAGCTCTGATCAAATTCAAAATCCTAAGACACACACTCAAACTTATTCAGACAAATTACTTCTCTTCCTGAAAACCATTTTGTAAGTTTGCAATTTCAGCAGAGAAAGGATTCCAACCATTTCCTACTAGTTAAAAAAAAAAAAATCTCCTTCCCCTTTCCCACTCCCAAATTCTTCCTAATGAAGATCTCAAAGTAGGAGACCCCAGCCTGGGTCTCCTAAAGAGAGATCAATAATTAGACAGAGACCCATGAACATGTACGGATGTGAGAGTTGAACCATAAAGAAGGCTGAGTGCCAAAGAATTTATGCTTTCAAACTGTGGTGCTGGAGAAGACTCTCAAGAGTCCCTTGGACAGCAAGGAGATCCAACCAGTCAATCCTAAAGGAAATCAGTCCTAAATATTCATTGAAGAACTAACGCTGAAGCTGAAGATCCAATACTTTGGCCACCTGCCTCACTGGAAAAGACCCTGATGCTGGGAAAGATTGAGGGCAGGAGGAGAAGGGGGTGAGAGCGGATGAGATGATTGGATGGCGTCACCAACTCAATGGACATGAGTCTGAGCAAACTCCATGAGATGGGGAAGGACAGGGAAGCCTGGCGTGCTGCAGTCCATGGGGTCACAGAGAGTTGGACACGACTGAGCGACTGGACAACAGCCACAATCCCGGAACAAAAACAGCTCTGGGAGGGCTCAGAAGGCCCCTTGACGGGAGAAACCCGAGGGTAAGTGCCCGGAGTAATGAGGAGCACAGCTTCCCTTTTGCCTGCCTTGCCCATCCTTGAGCCCATGCCTGCTCTGTGCGCGAAGGAAACCGCCCCCCAAGAGCGCCCCTTCACAGGAGAGAGCGAGAGGGCAGTGAGCAGCCTCCCAGCTTTGGGGCCTGCACCCCAATCTGCTTTGCTTGCACCCCCTCATGCATCCTCAGTCCCTGCAGTTGTGTCCGACTCTTTGCGACCCCAGGGACCGCAGCCCGCCGGACTCCTCTGTCCATGGGATTCTCCAGGCAAGGACACTGCAGCGGGTTGCCATGCCCTCCTCCAGGGGATCCTCCCGACCCAGGGATCACACCCGGATCTCATGTCCCCTGCGTTGACAGGCAGTTTCTTTACCACTAGCGCCACCTAGGAAACCCTAAAGTAGCTATAAGTAACATAATTTGGTAATGGATATGTAAAAAGATGGCACGGTGACATCAAACACATAAAATGTGTGTGTGTGGGGGGGCAGTCAGTGGGCAGTTTGCATGTGCAATGGAAATTCAGTTATTACCATCTTAAAATAGACTTCTGTCTCTAAGACACTTCAAGGGAGCCTCAGGGTAACCACGAAACGAACCCTTGGGTAGGCACACACAAGATGAAGAGAAAGGAATCAAAGTTCACCGCTGTGGAAAGTCATCAGTTTACAGAGGAAGATAACAGGAGAGGAAGGGAGGGACAAAAACTGCAGAAGAGCGCGCAAGCAGTCAACAAATCGGCAGTCAGGGCGGCGGCTCACGCCTGCCCCACGCTGGGATCAAGAGGGGTGTGCAGCGTGGCGTCTGCTGTCCCCAAGCTCCCCTCCGGGCCTTGTATGTTTCGTTGTGACCTAGTTCATCGGGTGGATGGCTTTGCAGGGACAGAGGACTGCCACAGGCCTCTCAGGAATGGCGTGAGGACGTCCCTGGCGGCCCAGTGGTTAAGGTTCTGTGCTTCCCCTCCAGGGGCAGGGGTCCCATCCTTGGCCTGGCAACCAAGATCCTGCGTTTCCTGACCCGCATGCCTTGCGGCTGGGCCAGAAAAATAAAGTGAAATAAAGATATGTTTAAATGTTTTAGATAGCCAGCGGGAATTTGCTATCTGACTTACAGAACTCAAACCCGCTGCTCTGTGACAACCTAAGGGGGTGGGACAGGAAGGGAGGTGTGAGGGAGACTCAAGGGGAAGGGGTGCCTGTGTACCTACGGCTGATTCATGCTGATGGACGGCAGAAACCAATGCGACACTATAAAGCAATTATCCTCCAATTTAAAAAAATTTAATTAAGAAAAAAGAATGCTGTGAAATACAAAATTGCTGTTTTTTTTTTTTTTTTTTTTTTTTTAGCTCTAGCAGTTAGGAAAGACCTGAGGGGTACAGAAAAGCCATTTCCAGCCCCAGAAATCACACCTTGCACCAGAGTCACGTTAGGATGATGGAGGGCTTGCTGCAAATCCATCTTGAGCCCCCGTGCAGAGCCGTGAGATGTGCCGTGGGCTGGGGATCCCAAGATGAGTAGTGCCCAGCGCAAGCCCCCAGCCTGCTTTGTCTCTGGGGCATACAGAGACAAACACGCAGACCTCGTTCCTCAGTCGGCAGCAGTGATCTTTGTCGAGGCGGTTTCCAGTTTGTGAGCACGCCCTCAGCCCTGGGTCTGCTGGTTGGGCTTGACTGTCAGAGGTGCGGGGCTCCCATCAGGTGAGAGAGGTGAGACCGTCCCCAGGGAGGGTGAAGGCGGCATTTACCACCGCATGGCCTCCCGGCCTTAGCAACCCACCACGGTTTGGATTTGGGCTTGAAAACTCACAGCGTGTGCAGGGTGGGTTTTCCTGTTTTTACAAGGTGCTGTTTCATCTGGTTTGGTTTTGGTCTTGATAGGAGAAGTTCCAGACTCTGCAAAAGGTACCTAGCATTCGTTCACAGGCTTGTTAAACGTCCCCTTCACAGGAATGCAGAAGGCTTGTTATTTACAGTGGAATTTAAAAAATCACAAAAGCTGATACTAAGATTGTTATGAAAAAATACACTGCGTTTTCATTGCACATGGGGCAATTCGAAAATATAGATCCATTCACTGTGTGGATCGTTCATTTTATTTCTAAACAGTCAGTTGGCTACAGAGTAAGCCGACAGCACTGGGACAACATAAGCAAGGTTACTTACTTTCTGGCGTAATAAAATAAGGTCACCCATCATTTGTACCACATTCTGGCCCCAAATGTTTTACCTGAACCTAATCATCAAGAAAAATTAGGCAATCCTAGGAAGCAGAAGATTCTATAAGACAGTTGGTATGAACTTAAAATCCAAGTAGTATAAAACAGGCAAGACCAAACAGAAGGGCAGGGGGCTAGTCTGTTACAATGTTTTGAGACTGAAAGGAAAAACCAGAAACACAGTTATGAACTGCAACTACAGGGTGCAACGTTTCAAGGTACAAGGACGCTGTGAAGACGCTTGTGGAATCTGAACAGACTGTTCACGATCACGCAAGTTGTCAGGCCCAGCGCCTTGTGACGCCGTGCGCTGCAGCCGAGGCTTCCCTGTCCTTCTTATAATGTTATGTACGTTATTACTATTTATTGTTATTAATCTTAATTTAAAACAGATAATACAAACTTTCTTCAGTGTGATAATAGGGTTGTGGTGGCGTTGCAGGACACTTGCATTTATGGGGAAATGTCGTGTTGCCTGGAACGTCCTTTCCAATGGCTCAGCTGAAGCGCACGTATAGACCAGAAGACATTGCCCAGAGAAGAGGCAGAATGGGCGCCGCTTTCTTGTGGGAGATGGAGTGTATTCTAAGGGGCTCACCCGGGCGGGGTTCTCACCTTTGTTCCTGGCGACAGACTGAGATAATAAAAGGCTTGGTGGTTTGATTCATACTTGGGAATGAATTCAACGTTGTAACTCTGAAGAACCAGCTAAGCAACTTTAGGTGCCAGAAGTGAACGCACCGTCCTTGGAAATGAGAATTGGTGCTGCGGCTTTATGGGCAAACACGCCGCCGGGACTCGTTCTTGTTTCTGAGTCTGAACTGGGGACGGTCCTGCTCCAGAGGTCGTGGGTGCTGTGACCGTGGTCTCACTGCTGGGAGACCGTTTCCGTCTGAAGCGTATGAAGCACGTTCTTACTGTTCGGGGGCCGAGTTGGAGAGGGGAACCAGATCATTTTCAGGATGGCTGTGCACTTCCTTCCTGTCGCAGCCGAGCTTTGGACCCTGAGCCCAGACTCCCCCGCCTCCTCCTCTGCTCCGGCCCGTGGGAGCTGTGATCGCCGGGAGCTGTGATCGCCGGGCGGGGGAAGGGCCGCGTCCACCCCTGGGGGCCGGGAACCAGCCCCACCCGGGCACTGGGTCTGCGCGCTCGTGTGAGGCAGTGCCCTCTGCCTGCTTTGCCCGGGGCCTGAGTCAGGGCTCTGCCAGGCTCACCACCAGACCTGAGACTGCAGAGAAGGCACTGGGCTTTAGGTCACCTTGCAAAAACCAACAGAAGCACTCCTTCGGTTTCTGCCCGGAGTGCTCAACAGCTCTTCAAGGGGATACGCAAGTCCGACCGCAAGGAGAGAAGCGCAGGATTTGTCAGGAACAGCTTGGTTGAGTCAATAATTCCTAAGTTGTTACTAATTTGGTTGAAAATGAGTAACTTTGTAGCACCGTTGATTTCCTTCCTTCCCTCTCTCTTGTTTCTTTTTCTTCCTTCCTGTCAACAAATACTGGCAACCTGTATGCACCAAGGGACATTTTTAAAACCTTTTCTTTCTTCAAGTGCTGTGGTCTATCTTTGCAGAATTTTTCCAGTTGTTTTTCTCCTTCCCCTCTCCCAGTCTGTCTGTGACAGACTTTTCATCCCGTTTTTCTGACTTTGTGTTGGTTTCTTTGTGCCAAGTTGGAAGCAACCACATGGTCCAATAATAGGAATTTAGTTGGAAACAAGTCAAATGGTTAACAATAGTGTGTTGCTTAAATAAATTATAAAGGTGTCTCACATTATATCCTCAAACTTTAAAATTGATAACATTCATTTCTGCCTGTTTCTAAACTTTCATGAACACAGATGAGCAAAGCAAGTTAAAAGTAAATCAGAAAAAAGTTAAACCAACACAATTCCAGGGAATTTTTTTCTGCTGTTTCATCTATGATGTAAGATCATTTTGTTTTTCTAAAATCAGCTGACGTTCACTACATTAAAAGAGGTATTTTTATATATATAGTCAAGCGAAAACAAAACAGTGGCAGCAGTATTTCTAGCCATCTGGTGACAACCATAATTATTTTGGTACCTTCCCAACCAGATGATGTTCTGCTCACCGACCTAAATTCCCCCTCCCCCGCTCCACCCCACCCGGCTTCTGTCAAGCTCCGCAGTGACGCTCATGCAGCTGAGCCCTCAATCCTCATCCCATGAGACAGGCCCCGCAGACGTGTCCACTCGCCCCACGCCGCCCCTGCCACACCACAGGTATTTGTGAGTGGTCTGCGGATAATGCCCACCCCCCCAAGATAGTCCCGCCCTAATTCTGAAAACTGTACCTGTTACCTTTGCATGCTTAGTCACTTGGTCATCCGACTGTGACCCTATGGACCATAGCCTGCCAGGCTCCTCTGTCCCTGGGGTTCTCCAGGCAAGAACACTGGTGTGGGTTGCCATTTCTTTCTCCAGGGGATTTTCCCGACCCAGGGATCAAACCCGGTCTCCTGCATTCGTAGGCAGATTCTTTAATATCTGAGCACTAGGGAAGCCTTTGCAGGTGTGATTAAGGATCTGAAGACAGCAGTTATCAGGGATTAGCCAGGGAGCCTTGAGCATGATGACATGTATCCTTGTAAGAGGAAGGTAGAGGGAAGTTCAGGGCACTCACGGAGGGGAAAGTGATGTGAACGCAGAGCAGAGGCTGCAAGATGCTGGCCTTGCGGGCTGGAGTGATGACCTCAGGCCAAGGGAGGCGGGCATCACTGGAAGCTGGGCGTGACAGAGCAGGCTGGTCTCAAGTCCTCTGCAGTGGGCACTGCTGACACCTGGGTTTCCGCCCCGAGATACAGATTTTAGACTCCAGTCTTCAGAGAAGAAACCTTTCTGTTGTTCCCAGTTGACAGAGGCTTGTTAGCGCAGTCACAGCGATCAATAAGTATTTTTAGACTACATGAAAGAGACACGTTTGTTTTTGCAAAAACGGGTTCACACTGCGCCCTAATCACGTTGTGACTGTTTCCGCTTTCTGCCCAGTCTTGGGAAGCAGAAGGCGGGTTCCATCTTCGCTCAGCGCTTTGCCCTGAGCCAGCTGGCTGCAGCCTCTGAACAGGTACGGAGAGCTGCGCGCCCGCGGCTCCCTGGTTTCACGCATGCAGGGGCTCGGGGGACGAGGAAAACGCACCTCAGATAAGCCAGCAGCCCCACTGCAGCCACCAGCGCTGTAGCATTGCCCTTCAGGGGGCTCATCTGAATTTCTTCTCTTCTCCTTCGGATAGAGGAGCTGTGGTCAGAGCACGCAGGTGGAGCGTCCTGGCCACGAAGGACTCTGGACATAAGTGCAGACTAAGGGTCCAGCTGAACTGACAGATCTGGGTGTCTTTTGCCCAGAAATGTGAGTTCATGTCCTAAAGACAGCAAAGGAGACCACAGGATAAAAGGCAGAAATCTGGGGAAGCAGATTAGACTCAGAAGGAAGCAGAAATTCCGTTAGCACTGCAAGGGAAGTGAATTTACTTCTTAGGTTTTCAAACTCACTCGGAGATGGTTTTATGAGACCGTGTGGCTTATGTAGGGTGGACGTCACTGATGCGCTGGTCTGATCTTCGAGGAGAGAAGGGAAATGAGGAATGCACTTGAGACAGAGGACGTCAGTGGAGCCGGAGAGGAGAACTTACACGGGGGCCTGGAGGCAGGGAGATGGCGTGTACACAGCAGTGAGGGGTCAGCACGGCCCGGATGCGTGGTCGGCAGTGTGTGAGCAAAACGAGTCAGACGTCAGAGCAAGACCGAGGAGGAGGAGTCCACTGTAGTCAGATGTCAGAGCGAGACCGAGGAGGACTCTGCCGGAGCCGGACGTCGGCGCAAGACCGAGGAGAGGGTCTCCACCGTCATGAGTCTCCATTCGGGACCTGTTGAAAAATCTCCAACTCACCCAGGACCCTGGTTCTGCAAACATCGAGGCCGAGTATTGACGTAATGAGGGTTTCTTCACAGTTGTTAAAGACTGAGTTTTTGTTCAAATAATCTCATTCACTAAACTGCTGGCTGGCAGGCGTTTCTTAGTAAACTGTCACAGCTCTATTCTTCCTCCTCAGCTGATACACGGTTTTCAGCTTTGAGAGAGAACAGCGCCCTTTGTGTAGTGTTTCCCTTCCAAGTGTCCGCGAGGATTTCCCCGGCGGTCCCATGGGTAAGACTCATGGCTTTACTGTAGGGGGCACAGGTTTGATCCCTGGTCAGGGCACTAAGACCCAGCAAGCCCAAAAAATAAATTAATAAAAAAATAAATGTTGAGTGTTCCTTGGATCGCCTCAACGTCTTTTCCTGAAAGTGGGCAGTCTGAGGTCCCCAGGGGCAAGCGGAGCGCCCCCCCCCCCCCACCGGGTTGTAAGATTCGGAAGGGCAGACGGTAGGCCCACGTTTCCTGTTCTCTCAGCTGTCTGAGTTTAGGGGCTGCCCGGAGCGTGGACCTTGGCCGTGGGCTTCTGTTTTCCTCTGAGCACACCCGTGGGCGCTTCCCCGGCTGAGCCGTGTCTGGCAGGCAGCGCCGCGCCCGCTGGTGCCCTGTTGTGAGCTTAGGGGCTCTGACACGCCCGGTCACAGCTCACTGCTCCTCTCACTCTCTGTTGCTCAGGGAACCAGTATCCTGAATATCAGACTCAGGGTATTTTAGTTAAGTTCAAAAGCGTATTGTCTAGCAGCCCTTTGCTCATCTCGCTCTCCGGTGAGTCACGCTGAGCCCCCAGGAGTCCCCTCTAGCTCTAAATCATCTGAGACCTGCGGCTCGGACGCTGGGAAGGGCTGGGCGGACGCCCGGGGGTCACATACGCCAGCCTGCTCTCCCCAGAGCCCCGGGGCCTCCGCCTTGACCTTCCGCGGGCCTTGCCTTTACTGCGCGATGACAGTGTAGTGCCCCCAGGCACGCTTGGGCAGAAGAACTAGGCGGGCACATGGTCAATCCTGTAACGTGAAGGCTCGCCGGCGCTGAGGGCTACTGAAGAAAGCCAGCACCCGAAGGAGCCGGCGCGGAAAAGCCACGCTTGGCGCTGATGTCGGCTTCACCCTCTCCCTGCTGCTCGCGGGAAGCAAGTCCCTTCTCTCCTTCATCTTCCTCTTTGTCTGTTTTCGGCGGTGCTGGGCATTTGGTGCTGGGCAGGCTTTCCTCTGGTTGTGAGCGGGGGCTACTCTCCAGCTGCGGGCACATCTTCCTGAGGGGTGGCATCTCCTGTGTGGAGCTTGGGCTGTAGGCACACAGGCTTCAGGAGGTGTGTTTCCCGGGCTCAGCTGCTCCCCAGCACGTGGGGTCTTCCCGGGTCAGGGATCGAGCCCGTGTCTCCTGCACTGGCAGGCGGATTCTTCACCGCGGAGCAGCCAGGGAAGCCCCAGCTCTCCGCCACCACGTCTTCTGTCTCCCCTGAACCACCCCGTGTGGATAAGGCAATGTGTTAGTCGCTCAGTCGTATCCACCTCTCTGCGACCCCATGGACCGTAGTCCGCCGAGCTCCTCCGTACATGGGATTCTCCAGGCAAGAATACTGATATAATTACTAACTTGTGTCCGACTCTCTGCGACCCCATGGACTAAAGCCTGCCAGGCTCCTTTGTCCGTGGGGATTCTCCAGGTGAGAACACTGGAGTGGGCTGCCATTTCCTCCTCCACAATCTGCTCCGTCCTCCACACTGGGGACACCGAGCAGCTCTTAGTCCCATGGGAGAGAGACAAGTAAAGAAATCGCAAAGCACAGATTAGGCCAGAAGCTTCAGGACCAGGGAACTTGTTCGTTGTATCCGTTGTGCTTGGTATTTATTGAAAAAAATTAATGAACAATTTTTGAGAGTTATAACTGAACACATCTTCAAAGAGCTATGAAGATCCTCGGAAGTCAGGGGCCGACTGACTCAGCAGAGGAAAGGGGCTGGCACAGCCGGGCCAAGGGCCAGAGGGTCTGCAAGGAGGTGGCGCTGAGCCTGCGGCCTTTTTTTTTTTTTTTAGCATTTATCTGTTGGTCTGGCTGCACCGGGTCTTAGCTGCAGCACGAGGGACCTTGGGTGTTCGCTGTGACACGTAGGGGTCCTAATTGCAGCCTGTGAACTCTTGGTTTTGGCATCTGGTCTCTAGTTCCCTGACCAGGGATCAGACCTGGGCCTCCTCCACTGGGGGCACAGAGCCTCAGCCCCGGGACGACCAGGGGCCCCGAACCTGCAGTCTCACCACGAGCGCTGTGTGTGGCAGAGCCCTTCCTGCACACCCCAGCCCCCAGGGACTCTTCTGAACTGGGTGCTTAGAAATACTTCAGCACTTCGTGTGCCTCACGGCTCTGTTCTCGTATGGATACGTCCTGCCTGCTGCTCAGACGCTCAGTCGTGTCTGACTCTTTGCGACCCCGAGGACTGGAGCCCGCCAGGCTCCTCTGTCCATGGGATTCTCCAGGCAAGAATCCTGGAGTGAGCTGCCATGCCCTCCCCCAGGGGATCTTCCCGAGCCTGGGATCGAACCTGCGTCTCTTATGTCTCCCGCGTCGGCAGGTGGGTTCTTTACCACTAGCGCCACCCATGTGTCCTTAATTAGACCACAGTCTCTGAGTGACTATAAATATTTCCCACATGTATAGACCGGATGTTCATAAATACAGTCACTTTTTAATAGGATGTATTCTACTTTGGGAGTGCTTTACTGTACATTTTATTTACTCATAAAACAAAAGGAATGCTTTGCTTTAAATATCTGTTTCTCAGGGACCTATGATGGTTAATTTATAAACCTTTAATGACTTCTTAGAGTCTGGAACTAGGTCAGAAAGAAATTTTAAAGTGCCAAGTGTAACTGTCCGTTGTGGTCCAATTCAGAAATACAAATAAAGTATCTTTGAGTAAATCAGAAGAAAAGGTAATGTGATTTACCCAAAACTTTGATTTCAGAACTACATCAGCCCCATTTTTTAAAAAAGTGATTTTAGATAGGTTCAAATATGAATGCACACATTGTTAGCTTTAGCGAGTGATATAGCACAGAGATCTGGGAGTCTATAAACGATGCAATTAACGTCACGTAGCTGGCATAGAAATGAAGTTTGAAAATGTGACTCTTGGAGAGTTTTGTTCTGAACACTTGTGAATGCTCACATTTTTAAACTGGTCCAAAATATTTTCTTTCGACTTGATTCTGAAATGCAATTAATAAAAGACATGCAATTTCAATCCATGATGTTCAAAACCCAACTTAAAGGACTTTTAAAGTTAGAGCTCATCAGATTTTGAATCTTAAATCTTAAACAATTGTCATTTTTCTGTTTATGAAAAAGAGATTTTTTTTTTCTTTCCTCATTCAGCTCAGCTTAAGTAAAAGTCCATTGTAGCATAAACCCAACAGTGGCATCCTGTGGCTTGGCCTGTGAATGACAAGTATGTGTCAGAAGCGTGGTCTCAGGGGACTTACATTTGTAGGTATACAGAAGTGTAGAATCATTGCAAAAAGCATGACAAAGCCACGAGGGCAAACAACCTTTAGTTTTTCAAGACCTAAAATCATTAAAAGTGAACTGTTATGTTCTTCTCTCTCTACTTCGTGAGGCTGAAGTACATGTATAATTTAAAACTGAATTGAAAATAAAACTACAGAAGTTTACTTATTTTTTTCAAAGCATATCTTGGGGGGAATCCAGCATGGGGCTTCCCCTCTGTAGGTTTTATACCAAGAACATTCCATTATTTTTCTCACGATGTTACTGCAACATCTTACAACATATAGACCAAACAATGAGTTTGTCTTTCTCACATTAGAGAAAGAAAAGAGGGGAGCATTAAAAAACGATCATTTCTATGTGAGTGGGGAAACGGAGCAGAAGAATCCTTCAGTTCAGTTCAGTTCAGTCGCTCAGTCGTGTCCGACTCTTTGCGACCCCATGAATCACAGCACACCAGACCTCCCTGTCCATCACCAACTCCCGGAGTTCACTCAGACTCGCGTTCATCGAGTCCGTGATGCCATCCAGCCATCTCATCCTCTGTCGTCTCCTTCTCCTCCTGCTCCCAATCCCTCCCAGCATCAGGGTCTTTTCCGATGAGTCACCTCTTCGCATGAGGTGGCCAAAGTACTGGAGTTTCAGCTTTAGCATCATTCCTTCTAAAGAAATCCCAGGGCTGATCTCCTTCAGAATGGACTGGTTGGATCTCCTTGCAGTCCAAGGGACTCTCAAGAGTCTTCTCCAACACCACGGTTCAAAAGCATCAATTCTTCGGTGCTCAGCCTTCTTCACAGTCCAACTCTCACATCCATACATGACCACAGGAAAAACCATAGCCTTGACTAGATGGACCTTAGTCGGCAAAGTAATGTCTCTGCTTTTGAATATGCTGTCTAGGTTGGTCATAACTTTTCTTCCAAGGAGTAAGCGTCTTTTAATTTCATGGCTGCAGTCACCATCTGCAGTGATTTTGGGGCCCCCCAAAATGAAGTCTGCCCCTGTTTCCACTGTTTCCCCATCTATTTCCCATGAAGAACCATTAACAGCTATGAACACTTTGTCTTTTTTTTCCCCAGAAATACAGTGCAGCTGAGTCTTTCGGGTCCTCTGATGCCCTCAGCCTCATCCTGAAGGTTTACTGTGCAAGCTTCCAGCTTCTCATGGTGTTTCCCCCGCATTTTTAATATTTTCAAGTGATATATTGTTGCTTTATTTTTTCAAATGTTTTATAAATAGAATTATGATGCTAACATTCTATAAACTTTTGCATGCAAGATGCATTTGAATTTTCAGAAATGCTCTCTTTAAGTGAAAAAATTATAGAATATGAATACCATAATTTTAAGTAATTTAAATAATCTAAATAAGTAATTTAAGTAATCTTTTAAATAAGAAAAAATATATGTAATAATGGTACTTGGATTTCCACTTTTGAAAATTACCTGTTCTCATTTTTTCTTCCATTTTCCTGTTGGAGTGCTTTCATTTTTTAATTTATTTGCTTAGGTTCTTTCTCCATTAAATATAAGTTATCTGATAAAATAAATATATATTTACCAAGTCCTTTGTTATAGATCCTGCAAATATCTCCCCTACGCCTGTTTTTTCTTTTTTTAACTCTAACTCTGATTATGGTATATTTTGTTATAAAAATATTTCTGTTTTGAGAGGGTTGTATGTCAATTGTTTCTACTTATGGCTTCTAATCTACATTTATTAATGAGATTACCCTAGTTGTTGCTTTTTTTCCTCTTGAACTGTCCTTGTTTCATTTTGCTGTCAAACCTGTACTAGCTTTCCAAGCAAGCGACCTGCTAGTCTTCCCTCTTGTCTGTGCGTGTGTGGGTGCGTGCTGAGTCACTTCAGCCCTGCCGCACTCTGCGTGACCCTGTCGACTGCAGCCCACCAGGCTCCCCTGTCCATGGGATTCTCCAGGCAAGAATACTGGAGTGGGTTGCCATGCCCTCCTCCAGGGCATCTTCCCGACCCAGGGATCGAACCCACATCTCTTACATCTCCTGCATCGGCAGGTGGCTCTTCACCACTAGTGACACCTGTGAGAACTCATAAAGATGATCCTTTCCTTGAAGATTCGGTAAAATTCAGTAGTAAAATCATCTAAGACTAGCATTATAGGGGGAAGGTGTTTGTCAGATCAGCTTTTTTTTTAATGTTAAAATTGCTTTATTCAGCTTTCTATTTGTTTTCCAGTGTTGGAAAGTTATATTTTTTCTAGAAGCTCAGCAATGTTACCTATATTTATAAATTTGTTGCCATAAACCTGTGCAGCACATTTCCTTATGACTTTGTCATTTCTTTTGCATCTGGGACACCTCACATTCTTCCATGCCCAAAGCACTTCATTTATTTTGATGGCTGAGTAATATTCTATTGTATCCACAGTCTATTTATTCAGTTGTCAGCGGATGGCTGTTCGGTTGCTTTCATTTTAGGCTATCATGAATAATGCTGCTGTGAACGTGAGTGTACCAGTTTCTGTAGATATGAGTTTTCATTTTGGAGGTCATACACCAAGGGGTGTGACTTCTATCTAGACACAAAAAAGGGAGGTAAAAATTCCGTCTGCTTTTCTGCAACTGTTCATAAGAGTGAGGTTGGTTGAATACCTATCTATCCTACCACTTGCCTTTAACCAGCACCTTCATTGGTTGATTCTTTGCTTGAGAACATGATCCAAACTTTCAGTCTTGAGAAGGGTAAAGCCTTGGTGATTTCACCATATGGAGTTGATGTAGTCCATGGTGACCTTGACCATAGGACGGGAAGTACAAACAGACACCCTAAGGGGTCAGCCCCAGCTTCAGTGAACACTGTTCCTTCCCAGGGTGGGAGCTCTCTTACTTCCCTCAATGGTCAGCGGCAATCCTCCAGCAACCCTGGTAACCTCCCCCTTTTGCTTATGCTCTTTGTGGCGTCAGGAAGAGAAACAGCGGCTTTCAGTTTAGTTCCAGTAGGGGAACCAGTGATGGGTCTACTGGCGGTGGGGACTGATGAAGAGAGCCGTGGGGATTGTAACCTGTGTGTGTTACGGTGCTGAAAATAAAATAGAGTTGCAAAGTATAGCTACAGTTCTTTGTAGCATCAAACGATCTTCTAACAATTCCACTCCTAGAATATGCTCAAGAGAACTGAAAGCAAGTGTTCAAATAAATACATGTGTATGTATGTGTTTCCAGCAACACTAGTCACAATAGGCAAAAGGTGGAAACAGCTCAAATGTCCTCCATGGGCGAATGAATAATCAAATGTGGTATGTCCGTATCATGGAACTTACTCAGCCATAAAAAGGAATGAAGTATCGACACCTGTTACGAGGTGAATGAACCTCAAAATATTGTACGTGAAAGAAGCCAGACACCAATGGTCACTTACTGTATGATTCCACTGATGAACAGGTCGGCCTGCAGACACAGAAAGCTGACTGGTGGTTGCCAGGGGCTGGGGTGAGGGCATTGTGGAGCAACTGCTTCATGGGACAGATTCATTTTCTAAGGGGCTTCCCTGTGGCTCAGCTGGTGAAGAACCCACCTGCAACGTGGGAGGCCTGGGTCCGACCCCTGGTTTGGGCAGATCCGCTGGAGAAGGGATAGGCTACCGCCTCCAGTATCCCTGGGCTTCCCTGTGGCTCAACTGGTGAAGAATCTGCCTGAAATGCAGGAGACCTGGCTTTGATCCCTTGGTTGGGAAGATCCCCTGGAGAAGGGAAAGGCTCCCCACTCCAGTATTCTGGCCTGGAGAATCCCATGGACTGTAGAGTCCATGGGTTCGCGAAGTGTCGAACACGAATGAGCAACTTTCACTCACTCATTTTCTAAGGCAATGAAAATATTTTGCAGGTAAAGGTGATGATTATACAACACAGAGACTGTATTAAATGCTGAGCTGTTCAGTTTAAAATGGTTATTTTCATGCCATGTGAATTTCACCTCAATCAAAATGAACAAGTAAAACCCTCTTGGGGACTCCCCTGGCAGTGCGGCGGTCAGGACTCCCTCTTCCAGTGTAGACGGTACAAGTTCGATCCCTGGTCGGGCAGCTAAGATCCCGCACGTCTTGTGGCCAAAAAAGCAAAATGTAAAGCAGAAACAATGTTGTTTCAATACCGCTGAATTCAATAAAGACTTTAAAACAGGTGCACATCAAAAGATCTTAAAAGAAAAGAAAAACACCTCTATGGTTTTACATTCATTGCGCATTTAAGCAACAGATTATTCCTAATTTCCTTTCATAGATTTCATCCCTCTGCCACCCCTCCTTTAAGGATATTTTTTGATTAATTGCAGGCAAGGAGTTGTTAATAATTTTAGGGTAAATGTTTAGATAGATACAAAGATATCTGAAAACAAACAAGAGACAGATTGAGTTAGCATTCCTCTTTGGTTATATGTTATAGAAACTCCTTTGAGAGTACTGTGTTTTTAGTGAGAAATTAACACATAAACAAAATCATTTTTCCTTATAAGCTTGGAGCCCTAAGAGACATCTTTAACTGGGTGGAATTGCTTCATGTAATGAGGGATTTAAAGCAAAATAACAACCTTAATGTTGGCTGGTTGCACTTGGTCCGTTTGGCGAGAATAAGCCCTGCAGGCGGGAGCAGGCACCACGAGAGCACAGGTGCCCTTCCCATTCTGAGACCCCCTCAAGGACCATAATGCAGACCAATTAGGCAGAGACCGACCCAGACGTGTCTCGATTTGTCAGAAGCCTCGCGCTGCTTCCCCACATGGTTGGGGTCTGATAAAAACCCATACGTAGTTCGGCCCAGCACATTCTTCTCGGTATTTACATCCCAAGGGGAATTTTAAGGGACATTTAATCCTCATGTTTCTGGTTCATTTTCCCTTAACTCATCAAAATGAGGTTATGAAAGATTGCTTTGATCTCTAACAGGACTTGTTCACGAGAAACATGAGGCCATTCCTTTCAAAACAGAAAACTCTGGTCTGCCAAGAGTCCGGGAGTTAACAGCATGACGTTAGAGCTTCGTTCGAAGCCCCCCGACCTTTGAGACCCAACTGGGTCCTAAACTTGGCTCAGGGAGGCCTGCTGCCCTCCAGCCCAATAAAGCCCATTCATTAACTGTCAGGCCAGCTGTGTAACAAGCGAGCTTCTAGGGGCTGTGCCATTTTCTTGGTTCCAGGCCAGAAACAATAGGTATGCGACTTACACCATCAGTGAGACATTTCACAGAGAAACTGGGATTTGCATCGTGAAGGGCTGCCTTCCAAATAAAAATGTTCCTTGCAGGATATGTATATTTTTTTGTAATGATGAAAATGTAAATAAATCTGTTCACAGCAGCCTTCTTCGGTTCTTCAGAGACCAGAACACATCTGGGAGTGAATCCCTATAAGGTGACACACACAGTCCCCTGTCCTGTTGCTGTAATATTTGTAGAGTTCAAAGCCCAAGGTGTAAGGATAGGAAATAAGTATACTGTGAAACCACGACCAAAATTCCTGTTCCAATAAGCTTGAACGATCTTCTGTTGAGATAACATTGTAAAAGGCACTAGACTTGAGACCTGAGGGGTTGTAGTCAAAGTCCTTTAATTTGTCAGGAAAAGAAACCAAGTCTGCCAGATGGAACAGTGAGAGGAATTTGCTGGGAAGAGGTGTGAGTCTTATGGATTAAAGAATGACCTGGACACAGCGATTAGGAAGCGCAGGAGCTGCTGGGCATCTCAGAGGCTAGTGTTTCTCATTTTCAGATTGAACTGAGAATTACAAGTGGAAACATCAGAGAGGATTCGGCTTGGGACACGATCCTGTGAACTAGGGCAAGGACAAGCTAAGTAATCTCAACTACCACCCCACCCCCCACAATGAGGCTTCCCAGTTGGCGCTAGTGGTAAAGAACCTGCCTGCCAATGCAGGTTGCTGCTGCTGCTGCTGCTAAGTCGCTTCAGTCGTGTCCGACTCTGTGCGACCCCTTAGACGGCAGCCCACCAGGCTCCCCCGTCCCTGGGATTCTCCAGGCAAGAACACTAGAGTGGGCATAAGAGACATGGATTTGATCCTTGGGTTGGAAGATCCCCTGAAGGAGGGCATGGCAGCCCACTCCAGTATTATTGCCTGGAGGATCCCATGGACAGAGGAGCCTGGCGGGCTGCATGGCTCCATCCATAGGGTCGCACAGAGTCAGACACAACCAAAGCGACTTAGTGTTTGTCTTATGCAATCAAATAACCAGAAGAAAACTTAGAATCTGAGCAGAAAGTCAGCCCTTATTCTCTGGCCCTGACCCTTGGGCATTCAGCATCTGTTTAACACTTCCCGGGACGGGACTTGTAAGGACAGCCTCCTCCACTGTTACGTGTGTGTACACGCTCAGTTGCGTCTGACTCTTTGCAGCCCCACGGACTCTAGACCATGGGACTCTCCAGGCGACCACACTGGAGTGGGCTGCCGTGCCTCCTCCAGGGGATCGTCCCGACCCAGGGATCGAGCCCAAGGCTCCGGTGCCCCCTGTATCTCCTGCACGGCTGGCAGGCGCTTTACTGCTGAGCCGCTGGGCAAGCGCGTCCCGTTATGGGACCACACAGAATACAAAGCGGTCTCACGTGGAGTGAAACTTTACGTCCACCCTTTGGTTCACTATCTAGACTTTGAGCACTCGACCAAGTTTTATACAATGTACATAAGATAATTATTTATATGTAGAAGACAAATCAATACCTCAGCCTCTTGGTTTTCTCTTATTCTCACTAAGGATATTTAATAGATTCAAATAGTTTTCATGTAATGGAATTTTTCACACTGTCCAAACTCTTCCGCACGTAATTCAGTCTCTGGTGGCCCTCTCTGAATGTAGCATCTAGGCTGGAATGTGCACTCCAGACAAGGTCTGGACAGCAAGCTTCTGTGCATGGGGCTTTGGGCTGTATTCCTCTTATGGTGTTGTGCCTGTGGTCCAGGCATGACCGGTTGCTGAGTCAGCTCTCCTCTGGAATACTCTTGTGCAGTTAATGTAAATGCTACCCAGAAAGGAGCACCAAGGAGTCATTGCTCAGGTGATTTTGATTTTTGACCCTGTCTTCTGTTTTATTAACTGTCTCTCCACCAATTACTGATAAGCACGGATTTTATTCCTTACACAAGTCACTGATTGAAAAAGCAAAAGTTGAGCTGACCAGGGTCAAGCTCACTGCCTGCTGGTCTGGATTAGAGATGTTCCCAGCAGCTGACGCTGAGCAGTGGCCCCTGTGTGCAGCTATGCAACCAGTGGCGGGCTTTGCAGAGTGCGTCTCATGGAAGAACTGTTTCTCTCAATATTAATAGGCTTACTTGTAAAAAAAGAAAAGTTCTCAGAGTCTTTATTATTGTGCCAAGTGAATTGTTAAGAATGTGGAATATCTTTTTATGTGTGGAGAGTGTTATCTGGTGGAACCCATAAAACACTTGGGAGACGCTGACCGAGTCCTATCAGCATGAGGACGGCGTTTCAGGTTGATCCCCCTGGGATTTAAAGGAGCGCCTTAATCAGGCGCCCTGCTAACCCTGGACAAGGCCTGCCTCTGCCTCATCTCTGCTCTGCTGGGGTTCCAGCTCTGTCAGAGAGATTAAGAGACTTCCCTGGTGGCCCAGTGGTGAGACTCCATGTTTTCAATGCAGGGGCCGCGAGTTCAAACCCTAGCTGGGGAACTGAGGTCCCACAGAAACAAAACACTGGGCCTAAGAGAGTGCCCCACGGGGCATGTTGGCTGGGGCACTGGGGGACACGGGTCCTCTCTGCTGCCTGCTCCATGGGCTCGGGTCTCTCTTTGTTCTCCTAAGCTAGGGATGGGTGCACAGACCCCTGCTGTCCCCAGAACACCGTGCAGGCCTGGGCTCTGGCCGTTAGCCTTGCTGACGTTCTTCCTCTCCCAATAATTTCTTTCTTGGTCACCTTTGGCCCTTCTTCCCATCTGTCACCTTTAATACATTTCTACATTTTATTCTTTTCCAAGCTCTGTATACTTATTAGCACCTGCATTTGCTCCTGGGACATTTCTACTAAGTTCAACAGTAGTATTTTAGAGTTGGATTGACTTGTACAGTGGATGTATCCCTGAAAAAAAAGAATTTCAGAAATTGAGTTATGTTTTTAACACTCACAAAGAGTCTGAAATTTATAGATTCTTCCAGTGGACCGTTTTTTTTTGTAAATCTGAAGACTGCTTTGGTAAGTCAAATAGCCTCTAATTTGTCAATTGTGTAAGTCTGTAAATTTAGTTTCCTTAAGTCACGGTTAATCTATATCAATAAACACTGCATTTTAAGTTTATCAAGTAGCAAAGAATCTGGTCAGTTGACCAGAATTAATTGATGTGATTTCATGACTGTGTTCAGCTTTGCAGAATGATTTAAGGTTTACGCTTAGTAAATTAAATGATATCATTTTGTAGCTGCTCACGGCTCGGCCTGACTCTGTGTGGTGTGCGCGACGGAATAACGGATCCACACGAGCCCAGATGGTGCCGTCTTTTGTTGCCCTTCATGTCACTTATTCATTCACCAAACATTATGGAGTGCTTAGAATATTCTGGAAACTTGAAATACAAATACCCTTGGTTTAATTCACATCAGACAGTTAGAGTTATCCCAGGCATCCAATCTTAAATCTCTGCAAATATGTTAATTACTAATTAGATGGGGTTGACACGATCCAAGGAGAGAAGCAGGCATTCTGGAGTCAAGCTGGGAAAAAGCACCAGTGGGAACGTCACAGAGGCTGGGACACATCCAGGGGCTCTTTGGACATGGACAGACCAAGAATCCATGCTGAGTCAATGGGCAAGTAACAGACACACATAGGTCGGCTTCTGCTCCCGTCTCCATAGATGGGCGATTGCAGCGGGGGGTAGGGGGTGGGGTGAAATGATAAGAAGATGAGATAATATTCTATGAGAATCTGCTTCCTGTGTACCAGACAGTATTCTAAACCCTTTGCACTTATTGATCAAATCCTTACAACACCCCCATGAGGTCGACTCTGTTATCGCTTCATTTTAGAAAGGAGGTGGCAGAGGGCAGAGAGAGGCAGAGCGCTTTGCCCAAGGCTGCACAGCGTGTGACCGGCCAGGCTGGGGTCCGTCCGAACAGACGTACCCTGAAGCCCACATTTGGTAGTCACGGGGAGCAGCTGGTGGGCATTTCTTGGCTCTGCGACGCCGCCCACAGGAAGATACCGTTGTTGGTGCCACAGACCACCAACCCCGGGCCTCAGGCTCGCTCACACAGATAGATGCTCCTGATTTACCAACAACTTAATCAGATTATCTACACACATCGTCTCCTGTTGGAACGAGTATATAGCAACCTAGTTCTGGTGGGCTGCGAAAGAGACATTTTAAAAAATCCCAGTGGCTTATGGAGAAATCATATTTTACCCTGGGCCAGGGGTGATGGAACGCCTCAGGTAAGAGGGACCTCAAAAGCTCCCAGTTCGGAATCCCCCAGCCTCACATTCTGCACTGGGCTCTCTCACATCCCAATAAATCCAAGTGGCCTGGGTGTCTGGGTAATGGATTAGAGATGGGTGTTGGTGGATGAGGCCAGATGAGACAAGACCTGTGACAGGTGATTCATTAGCCTAGGCCACTCTTCATAGCTGAAAGTATCAACCCTTTATAGCTAAAAAAGTTGGAGGCTATCTTTCTGAAACAGATCTAACGGTGTCTCTTCCCTGCTGAAAACTCGTTAATGGCTCTCCCTAACCTTGGGGTAAATTCTCAAGATGAGGCTCAAGGTCCTCTGAGAGCTGACCCCGTCCCCCGGCTCCCCAAGCAGACCCTGCCAGACGAACGGCTCTGTCTCTTCCGCAGGAGAGCCCAGCCTGCCGGAGAGTCAGGTCCCTGAAGGTCAGGGAGCGGGGGTCCTTGGACCCAGAAAGTGAGAAACAGGGTTCAGAGAGCCTAGAGGAGAAGAGGTGTCTCCAGAAGGGCCTCGGCCTCCAGGAGCAGGGTCGGGGGTGGTCACAGGAGGAGGAACCAGCCCCTCCCCCTTGAAGGGTGGTCCCCAAACCCGGCTACTGGGAAGAAAGTCACTGCAGTCACTGCTTCCGGAGCAAAGTCTGCGGGGACGAGCAGGATGAGCCGAAAGAGGCAGGGGCTTGAGAACGGGGGAGACCGCACGGCCGGGAAGGAGCGCCTGTGCCCCCACGCCCTGCTGCCGTTTCTCTCTCCCCTGGGGTGCTGTGACATCACCAAGAGCCCGCTGAGGGCTAGGGGGTCAGACCCCCGCCTCGGGCCGCTCTGCATCCGTGCCTTCTTCCTTCCCTCGCCTTTCAGCCACCGTCCAACTCCCTCATCTTGTGCCCCCCTTCCTGAGCTCAGCAGCGGGACAGAACTGCCCAGGAATAGGAGGGCGTGGGGACCCTGGGCCCATTGCGGGGAGGCACAGAGGGAGGCGTGGCCCGCCCACGCGGGAAGCGGGCAGGTCTGGGGTCCTGGGAGTGCGGGGCAGAGGCCGCTCTAGGTGCCGGGCGGGCAGCCTCCTCCGTCCCCTGCACCCTGGCCCTCTTCCTCCCCGCCTCCCTCCTGTTCACCTTCTGCTGGTTTTTCCAGGCCAACCTCAGGTTGCGTCTTCGCCAGGAAGCACGTCCTCCTCCAGCACTCAGGGGTCTCTCCACGCCTGCCTGGATTCTGTAGAATAAGCTTCCGGGCCACGGAGTCAAGTGCTTGAAGAAACTCGGCTTGGCTTTTTTTTTTTTTCCTTTTCTCACTAGATGGGAAACTGCTTGCACAGAGCTAAGTTGTATCTGACCCGTTGCGACCCTGTGGGCTGTCCGGGCTCCTCTGACCATGGGATTCTCCAGGCAAGCATACAGGAGAGGGTTGCCATGCCCGCCTCCAGGCGAGCTTCCCGACTCAGGGATCGAACCCGCGTCTCTTGCTTCTCCTGCATTGCCAGGCGGATTCTTTACCACCAGCACCGGTGGGAAGCACGGAAACTGCTTGAGCGTTAGGCTCACATCTCCTACTTTATGCTCAGCACATAGTCAGTGCCTGGCGCACACGGAAGACGCCTCTGAGCTCCCTCCCCGCCTGCAGGATGCCGGTGGGAAGAGCACGCAGACGGAGCTGACGGCCAGTGAGGCCCTCCGTGGCTGGTCCAGGGAGCCTTGTTGGGGAGGCCCTTTGGAGGAGGGAAGCAGTTTGCAGACGGAGAGAGAGGTGAGGCTGTGGGCTTCTGCAGGAGGCAGAATTATAACTGACACCCCTCTGCGGAGTGGGAACTCTGGGGTTGAGGATTTTGCCTCGTTGCTCTTCAGCTCCTCCTCGGGTGGCCCTGGGGTTCACGGAGAAGCCCGCAGCCATGGCTCCAGGACAGATGACGCAGGTGGGAGCAGGTCGTGCTGAGTCAGGCTCCCCACGTCCCAGCCTGGAGCCCTGGTTTGTGCGGCGCTCGGTGTGGGGAGGGCGTAGGCGCTGGAGAGGCTTCCGCCCACGTCTGCAGCAGCATTCTTGGCCTTGGCCGCTCCCGGGTCCTCCCTGAGCTGCTGGCGGCCTGAAGCGAGGGCGCCCCGGCTGGGCACAGCGAGCTCTCCCTGCAGCTGGGCTCCTCGCCCACGTGTGTGCCTCCGAAACCCCTCTCACACACACCGTGGATGTCGGGAAAGTTACCTACTTCCTTTGGGCTTCCCAGGTGGCGCTAGTGGTAAAGAACCCGCCTGCCAACACAGGAGATGTAAGAGGCGTGGGTTCAATCCCTGGAGGAGGGCATGGCAACCCAGTCCTGTATTCTGGCCCCGAGAATCCCATGGACAGAGGAGCCTGGTGGGCTACAGTCCGTGGGGTCGCAAAGAGTCGGACGTGACTGAAGTGACTTAGCACTCACACACCTACTTCCTTTAAAAACTTATCTTCGATTGTTCCTAAGTGGCAGTGAGGGTGGCAAGTGGCAGCCTCGATGACCGAGCAGGGAATCAGGTGTCACGGGCGCCCCTGTCCCCGTGACCCCCACATAGGTTCAGACCCAGCCCGACCTGTGCTGTCTCCCTCCGTCTGAGTATGGGGTATTGCCAGCGATCCTTACTCTCTTTAAACGAAAGGCACATCGAAAGGACAGAAGTTACGGCCGTGTTTGTGAATCACGGGCAAATGCCTGGGCAAACAAGCACACTTTCCATCCAGCTTTTATAACGAGCAGCTCTTTGTGGTTGTAAGTCAAGGCCATAGATGTTAAAGTCACAGGGAGGCGTGTTTCCAGGTGGGACAGGGGCCATGCTAAGAAAATGCGGTTCGCCAGCTGTCCTACCTCTATCTGGGGTGATCGTCCAGTTCAGATCCCTTCACTCATGGCCAGACCCTTGATACGGGTCAAACCTGGCTGAGAAGAACACTGGTTTTGAAGTCGACAGAAGCACATCACACTTTGCTACCACATGGCACAGGGCTGGACACAGAACAGTGCGTGGCTGTGTGTCTGTCTGTGTGTGTACCCGTGTGTAGGGAGGCAGACACTGTTGGCAGGCTCAGGGATTGTGTATCAGAGGGCCAATCAGGAAAACATAAATCATAATAAGTATTTCAAACGGAATTTAATACAGGAATTTGGCTATAGAAGTATTGGGAGGACCGAGAAAACAGCAACAACCAAAGAGAGGGTGGGGAGAGACGAGGGCAGGAACAGACAGACGGCATGCGGCGAGAAACTTATGGGCGCAACATGGCGGCCCAGGGTCTGCAGAGACCTCCCCTGTGCAAACGACTTCCCGAACGTGTGGCCGCGGTTAGGGGCGATCATTAAAGCCCTGAAACGGAGTGTGAGAAACGTCAGAGCTGCCGCTCGCCCGCAGGCGCTCACCATCCGTGCTGTTCTAGACCTGGAGCTTGGAGAGGCTGCGGCTCTGGCGCCAGTGGTGAGAGGCTAGGACCACGCGAGCTGCAGCGTCAGAGCAGAGACGGCCACACAAGAGGAGCTCCCAGACAGGACAACGAGGAGACCTGCTTGTCTACAGCGTGGCTCTGGGTGAAGCAGGGGAGGAGGCAGAAAGAGTCACGTGGGCAATATGGAGGTCCCCCTGGAGGGAGAGCAGCCGAGCCGCTCTGTCTCCCTGGCAGTGCCTGGTGGGGGCACAGAGCCTCTGGGGAGACGCCGAGGAAGCACAGGTTTGGACCCTAGGGCTCTCGTTCTTGGCAGAGATCCCTGTCCAAGCCTGACCCAGATGCAGCAGGGTAACTTGCCTGCAAGTGATCACCTTGGAGGCGTCCCTGGTGACACAGTGGTGAAGAACTCAGCTTGCAGTGCAGGGGGCACAAGTCCAATCCCTGGTCCCTGAGAATTCCACGTGCCACAGGGTGACTAAGCCACAACTTCCAAGCCCCAGCTCAAGAGCCTGGGAGCCACAGCTGCCGAGACCCTGCACGCGTGTGCCGAGCCGTTTCAGTCGTGTCTGGCTATCTGCGACCCCATGCGCTGTGGCCCGCCAGGCTCCTCCATCCACGGGATTCTCCAGGCAAGAACACTGCAGTGAGCTGCCATTCCCTTCTCCTGGAGATCTTCCCGACCCAGGGACCGAACCCTTGACCCCTGCATTGCAGGTTGATTCTTTATCACTGAGCCACCTGTGAAGCCCAGAAGTCAAATAGCTGGGTATTATTTCTCTGATGTTCAGTTAATTTAGGTTGCTTGGAATGTTTGATCCAGTGTCAATGGTTTTAACTACCATTCTTAAAGAATCCCTGGCAGAAGTAATTTTATCCCCAAACAATTCAGTTTGTGCGGGATCCATAGTTATACCTACTTATTTTTGTCCTGCATCTTCCTGGTTGAGAGAACTCTTTAGTTATACTTGGCTGGGGAAAACTAACTACCCAGAAGAAAATAGGTTCTTTTCTTGGGAAAAGAAAGTTCTAGAAAACCAAAAAATTAGAGGCTCTTTTGTTTGCTTGCTTTTTTTTTTTTTAAGTATTTCTAAGCAAGGTTTTCACATTTCCACTATAATCAGCTTGGTTTTCTTGATAGAAAGAATATTAGGAGTTAAAAAAAGGGGGGCTGAGCAATTCAAAAGCAACTATGTTGTTCATATGCCTCTACTTCCAATAGTTGAAGAGTGGAAAAGTTGGTAAATAAGCCCCCAATTCCATGCAGATTCTTAACCAATTGTCTGGTTTTGAGCAGAGATACAGTGAGAAGTTCTTGTATTATCTTTGATGCCAGGGATTAATACTAAGAATTTACTTTGGGCATTTCAGTGGTGTCTTATGGAAGCTGAACTGGACCATCAAAAATAAATGTTTAGGGACTTCCCTGGTGGTCTAGTGGCTAAGACTCCACACTTGCAATGCAGGGGGCCCGGATTCAATCAATAGTCAGGGAACGTAGACCTTTCAGGCCACACCTGAGACACAGTGCCGCCAACTAAAATGATAATAATAATAGATTGAGAGAAACTAGTCACTCACAAAAGGGGTGGCTTAAAAAAAGAAGTGTTTACCTGCATTTTCCCACGAGCGGCACTGAGATGCTTGAAACAAGTCATTCTTGGCGGGTGGTACGCAGTCAGATCTCTCTCCAGCCCAGAGTTGCAGTTAAGAAACCTCCAAGAGCATCGTAACTCCAACCTGAGTTTCCATATCCCACCTAGATTAAGAAATGGATCTCTTGAAAATGAACTGTGAGCACAGTTTTAAATTTAAATATTGTGTCACCCAGATCGAACATGCTTTCAGTCCTTCATCTGCTCAAATGAAGGACGTGCTGAGTTGAAGCCCCGGCTCTGCTGGCAGAGGCCTTTAGCCTAATCAAGAAATTTATGGGCAGACAAATCTGTTAGGGAGCCAGACACCTTCTCTAAATCGAAACATCTCAAGTCATTTAGCACTGCTCTACAGCGTCCCCGAGCTTCTTCGAGGTCAATTAGAGGGGCTTGTGCATTGAGTTCAGTGTTACGACTGTAAAAAACGACTGGGTTGTTTTCTTTCATTCTTGGTTACCAGAACTAATAAAAACTTCTTGGAGACTGAGAGACACCTAATGAAACCAGGGTTTCCCTGGTGGCTCAGACGGTAAAGGACCTGCTCCATTGCAGGAGACCCAGATTCGATCCCTGGGTCAGGAAGATCCCCTGGAGGAGAAAACGGCAACCCACTCTAGTCTTCTTGCCGGGAGAATCCGATGGACAGAGGAGCCTGGTGGATTACAGTCCATGGGCCTGCAAAGAGTCAGAAACGACTGAGCAACGAACACACACCACAGTGAAACCAGGCGTGCTGAACTCCATGGCTGCCTGTTTTAGCTCTTCCTAGGAAATCCTGCATGCCCAGCTTTGAAAGACAGAATGAGAAACTAGTCAAGGAACTGGGTCTACTGATGTCCAGCCTACCCAGATGGAGGAGGCCTGGAAAGACGTGAAGAATAACATCCCAGAATATTCAGTGTCTGCCGCCCAGCATGGAGTCTGCCACACGTTGTCACTCACGGATATGATAACTTCCCTGGCGCGTGTCTCTGAAAACATTCAGTGAGAGTTGGCGACTTGGTTGGCATTTCAGACAAAGAAATGAGGGCATGGATTGAAAAGAGACAGGGCTTGAAGTCTTTATGAATGGCAGCTTTATGTCAAAATTCCAACAAAAATAGTTATCAGCTGCCCCCCTCCCTTTTCTTAAGGCAGCAGGAGACTTCAGTTCCAAAATTCTGTATAATCCCTCTCTACTAAAACTCTAACAACAACAAACAGCTCTTTGGCATAGTTTATGCTATTCTTGGCAAAGCACAGAGCTCAGGTGACATCAAGGGTGACTACATAGAATATATATATATACACAATGAAGTCAGCTTACAATTAATTTCTGCAGATTTACAAATTTAACTGCATAGGAGTTAAAATTTCTGCAAGACAGGGAATACCAGAAGCAAATAGTTAATGGCATATGACACACGTGAGACTTCATATGCAAAGAGCTCTTAAAGTGAATGAAAAGCTAAGTGACCCAATGAAATAATGGGCTTTCACATCTGTTATAAATATTCTAACCTGAGGCGGCATTTACTCTTCAACCTGATTTCTGTGGCTTTCCCAGGCTTGTATTGCACACAGTCAGATCTGTATGTCTTTCTGTCATGCTTATGCTTAGAAATATTCTCCTCATTCTGAAGTACATCTATTTGATTTTGGATTTGGGAGGGCATTAACTTCTGATCCATCCATAGAGTTTCTTTGGGAGCATGGCTAAAGATACAAGAAAGGCTCATGTTTTCCTAAGTAATTAGCCATTTTTCCAGCTTCATTTGTGGGGTGGTCCTTTCTTTCCTCACCTATGTATGGTGCCACATTTATCATATATTAAATGCCTACATGTGCTAAAAATAACACGTGCTTTGAGTGGAATGCGGTGGATGAATCTGAGGTGTTTGCAACACGTGGGCATCCAACCTTTTCCCTCTGCCCTCCCCATCTCCTTCCTCCCCAGAGATTGCAAACAGAGGGAAGGAAGCCAGAAAAACATTAAACAAGGTCTGTTGCTCTGGATAATGTCTCAGAAAGAGAAAAGCAGGCTGGGGCTTTATGGTTTAAAAGTGACGACCTGCTTCAAGAACCCCAAGAGAGGCACCAAGCGGCCACATACTGGGCGCTCACCCGACTCCAGGCGCACCTCTGAGCACCTACAGGCCCACCCACAATGTGGGTGCTGTCACCATGTTAGAGATGAAAAAACAGGCCCAGAGGCCCCAGGCCACTCCGCCTCAGATCATTTGGAAGGACAGTGATCTTAAACGTGGCCACACCATCTAACTGACAAAGGTGGTAGGAGCATCACCTTCTTCAAAACGGCTCCTCTCAGCAGAGATGCCAAGAATCGCAAACCCTCAGGAAGGCCCCTGAGGCTGCAATGCAGTCTTCTCTGGTGGGAGTGAGTGGTCCTGGGTGGGAAAGTGATCAAGCCAGGTGACTGGTATAGTTCTGGGAACTGTGGACCTCCAGCGATTTCTAGGTACTCATTGAAGTCCTGTGCTTTTCACATCAACGCTCTTCCTTTCCAGGAAATAGAAGAAAAAGGCTTTTCATCTCTCTAACTGGCTAAGGGAGGTACGGCAGAGACCTTTCCACCACAGGATGGTGTAGTAGCCCAGCGAATTCTGTATCTAAATCTTAGGAGAGGAGTGGCCTTTGAGTGTCTGTTTTCATTCATCACAATCAATCGTTGAGTTTGTCCTTTGCTGAGTGACTCAGTACACTAGTGAGGTGACTGTGGACACAGGCCAGGGATGTGGCCCCAGCTCCCGGCGGTGAGTATGGTACAAGCTGTGATGACGCGGGGGCGCCCCTGGTGGCTCAGCGCTTAGGAGTCTGCCTGACAATGCGGGAGACACAGCTTTGACTCCTGGGTCGGGAAGATCCCCTGGAGGAGGAAATGGCGCCCCACTCCAGCGCTTTTGCCTGGAGAATCCCATGGACGGAGGAGCCTGGGGGGCTAAAGTCCACGGGGGTGAAGAGTTGGACACGACTTAGCAAATGACAACGCGGGGGCCCTCTACCTTAGGAATCTGCTTTTCTCTCTGAAGTGGGGCTCTATTTACTTGAATTCAGAAGCACCAGACACCAGGTTTGGATCAAGGATCAAGAGTCCTGGATTCCTGGTCTGCTTTGAAACTTCCGTTTTCATAACTAGGCCCTGTTCAATGTTTTTATTCAGAAAATAGGAATATCAACACAACTGTGTGGTTCTCCATAGGTTACTTCAACCATTACATGTATTTGAAAGTGTCTTAGTGTGTAAGCTGCTGTGTAAGTAAGCAAGTAAGAGTTAGTTGCTCAGTCATGTCTGACTCTTTGAGACGACATGGACTGTAGCCCTGCCAGGCTCCTCTGTCCATGGGTTGCTCCAGGCAGGCATACTGGAGTGAGTTGCCATTTCCTTCTCCAGGGGATCTCCCCTACCCAGGGATTGAACCTGCGTCTCCTGTATTGTAGGTGGATTCTTTACTATCTGAGCCACCAGAGAAGTTGCTGTTAGAGATGCAAAGTTTTACTCCTGAAAATGAGAAACATTGTTAGCTGATTGTTTTCTGTACTGGTTGGGTGTGTATGTTTCCTTGTTGTTTTTTAAACACCTTGGCACTAAGCAACTGGTTTCCCCGATCCTGAATTGACTGTTGGCTCCAAGTCAGAAAGTCACAGCCTCTGGTTCTTGCCCCTGATGGTTGCTCCAAGCTCCCCAAGGAGGAACGCACTACCTCGTCTTTCTGTCAGTTCAAACCACATCCTGCCCATTTCCACTCTCCAGAAGACAGCTCGTGACACCCGTGGTTTTACGATGCAGCGGGCTTCTCCATGAAGCCATAGCCAAAGCCTTTTTCACAGAAGTGAAAATAATTCATCCAGTGGTTAACGTGTCAGGTCTAGGTATTGACTTTACCCTCCCCCACCCCCGCATCCCTCAACTCGATCTGAACCAGATTCAGGGGAGCAAACAGCTCCTCAGCCTCCTCTCATTTCTCAACTCTTGCAACTTTCTAGACAGAAACTAAGCTCAAGGCAGGAAAGACAAAGGTGTTCCCGAGAGAGGGCTGCATACAGAACAGCTCGGGCCCAAATCCAGCCAATGACACAGTCTGCAGTTGTTGGAAGGGACCAGGGCGATCTTCTAGTCACTTTATAGATGAGGAAATGCCTTCATTTTAAACTCTGAGAAAACGGAGTTCAGGGTTAGTTAGTGCTTTGACCAAGAGCCTATTAGAGCCTACTAGAAACCTACGAAAGAACCTGTTTGCCAGTGCAGAAGACGCAAGAGACGCAGGTTTGATCCCTGGGTCAGAAAGATTCCCTGGAGGAGGGCACAGCAAACCCACTCCGGTATTCTTGCCTGGAGAATCCCATGGACACAGGAAGCTGGTGGGCTATAGTCCATGGGGTCGCAGAGTCAGACGTGACTGAAGTGACTTGGCACAACACACAGAACCCATCAGAGGCAGAGCCTGGATTGGTCCCAGGGGTCTCTGGGCTCCTGACTCAAGGTCATGGTAGGTAGACCAGCCGTCCCCATATCTGTACTTTAAGAACTGTTGGCATTGCCAGAATCAGTGACTTCATCCTGGGGACTGGTTTGGGTCCTGGTGACCAAGGGGCTCCTCTCACAGCTGGAAGCTGTTTGCTGAGAGCCAGGATGGGGCCAGTGCCGAACGGCAGACGAAGCTCTTAGAACAGAGCAGGTGAGTAAGGGCCCGCGGTGAGCTCAGCCACGTCCAGAACGGGGACACCAAGGGAAATAAACGTCCTGAAAGAATCTGACACTGGAAGGAGGAGAGAAGAGGGAGGAGGAGAAGCCGCGGCATCCTCATCTAAGTCATCGTCTGAGAAAATCAGAACTCTGGGATTCCCACCCCGAGGGGCTGGGGCTGTGTTTATCTTCAAGCACACGACGGCAGGCACCGCAGTCCTTCCAGGTTCACGGGACTCTGGGGCAGGAGGGGAGGCCGGGGCCTCGGGCAGGGCTGCAGAAGGGACGGGCCGCCAGCAGCCCCCGGCAGCCCCCGAGGCACGCGGGCGCGGGCGGCCTGCGTGCGTCCTCTCGCGAGACCCGCGCCCTCTGGCGAGACCCGCGCCCTCCCGCGAGACCCGCGCCCTCCCGCGAGACCC